>NW_026516394.1:0-62206 GCF_025602895.1 Polychytrium aggregatum
TCTGTCGCATCTCTCAATTAACGAGCAACTTCTCTCACTCTGCCTCCGCCTCGCTTCCATCCTGAGTGTTCAAAACCCTCGGCCTGTATCCGTCTTCGGTCCCTGCTCGCCTGCCGTCCTACCCACCCAAGTCATTGCTCGTCCGTGACAGTTTGCGCCGCCTCAATATCAAGGCCACTCCCCCCATGACAAGCTGGACTCCGAACCCATTCGTTTCATAAATGGTCAAGAGAATGGTCCATAAAGTTGCTTGTGAGTTTGAGCCCACACCCCACTATCGGATCTTTTAGGTATTTCATGTTGCTGCTCGACATCGCGTGACCTCACGCATCCCTCATCGTATCCCTCCACCCCCTTCCTCAACCAAAGCTGAAAGACACATCGAGCATAAAGTCGAAGGAATTTATCCTCGCAAAAGTCCCGTGTGTGATCCTGTACTTGGTTACCTGGAAGGCGTACCCAATATTGAAGTCCGCCTGGGAATCTCTCGAAAATCTGAAGAGAGCCCCGCACATGGTGCAACAGTTCCATCAGCGATACCCGGACAGGCCCAAGTCTCTCTCCCGGTCTCGAAAGTAGTTTATGGTTAGGATGATGTGACGACTCGGCCCAATTGCCACATGTTGCGATGGTCGGGGCGCGCACGCGAGCGAGCAAGTTCACCCGCCGGCCCACCATGATTAACTTAGTTCCCACGATATATCAATGGTGATGCCCTCATGTTTGGCAGGGCGCAGCAAGTGGAGCATTCTGGTCAACTCGCCTTCCAGTCCGCCCGTGCTCACCGTCGCCTTCCAGTCGCTTGTCTGTCCCGTTTCCCGCCAGTTTCCCGCTCTCGCTTCCTCGTTTGTCCCCCCCTTTCGTTGTGGCAACAGCCAACCCCAAATGCCAACCATACTTTGCAAACAATCAGAGTGTGATCTTGAAATCCTAAATTCAATACGCCCACCTTGTCGCCAACCAACATGTCGTTTCAAAGCCTCTCGTGCTATTCTTCGGTTGAAAGACAGCTCCAATCGGGGATCTCGCCATTTCTTTCATAGTTCTCCCGCTTTAGCTCTCCTCGGCCTGTCCATTTCATCACGCCCATCAGCGATCCACCTGTCCAGGCCAGGCAGTTGGCCTTGAAAATCGTTTTGATGATGGACCAGTTGGCCTGTGATCTGCGATTCCAATTGTAACGTGGGCTTTCCTCCAGTAGGCGGTAGATGTGCTCCTGCAATCGTTGATGGAACCCTGGCAACATCGAGGTTCCTCCAATCAAGAGCACATTGCGATAGAGGTCCATGCGAATGTCCCGGGGACACTGGTAGTTATGCATACGCATTAGTCTGTGCCCTTGATCGTGTGGGTAGTCATGGATGCGACTGCTCCACCACGCTTTTGGCACTAACTGCTCTAGTCTCTTCATGGTGGTGCCCAAACTAGGAAGTCGAATCGATTCCTACACACCCAGAATGTTGCCAAAATCCTCTCGTACCTGTATGATGGCCTCCAGAATCACGTTGGCAACTGACACACCGTCGTCGTCACCTTCAAATAGTACTTCGGCGCTACGCTCACGCACCCAGCCGGGCACCCAGAGCTTGTCGTTCGAGTCAACGGTGACATGGACGGGCCGCGTTTCGCTCTTGTAGACGGTGTACTCGTAGAGCTTCTCGCGATATGGAAATGCTGCCTCGCGGTTCTCAAAAGACACGTCCTCAAATGTGGGAAAGGCTCCCACAAAGCAGACCTGCGCCTTCAAATTCTCGTAAAACTCGTTGCTCAGTTTCTCTACGAAGCTGTCCTCGATTGGGACCATGTCCACCCCATCTTGCAGCACCTTGCCATGGTTCTTGAGTAGTAGTTTCAGTCTTGTTGTGACCGAGTGGCCTGCAATTGGAAGTGTTTTCATTTGCCGGAACAGTGGCCGTCCATCGTATATCTATATGGCCGGGAAGAGCAAGAACGTTCTCGTGAGCATGGATGGTTTGAGGTTGTCGCAGTGGCCGACACAATAGCGACGAGTCCATGGTTGGTGACAGGCGGCAGAGGCTATCGCTGTATGAAAGGATTGCGATAGGAGCCTTCAGCAATCGACACTTGATGGATTCATAGAAACCCATGTCACCATACCGGGAGTACCGAAAGCTCCAGGTGACCAATATCCACCACCAGTCCTGTTGTTTTTCCGCAAGCCAAGAGCGCAAGAACGTGTGACGGCACAAATGATATTGATGGAACCTGAAGCCAAACCACACCGGCAGCGAGTTAGTACATTTCTGGCTGCCAGGCGCCCTAACCAGTGGCGGTGCACAGATATCGACTTTTGTACATCTCCTCCAAATCATTTCCAACGATACCCCATGTCACCATGCATCAGCTAGTGCAGGCACTGCGTATAAAGATACCTCCAGTTCGTTGAAGAGCACGTCACAGATCAATTTCTTAATCGCAATAGGCATCAACAAGTTTTCGCAAATGATGACACTCCTTTGCTTGGGATCTGTCAGCAGGTATCTAAAGCCGTGTTTGAGCCGACGTAATAATGTAAGAGGGACATGGTAACCAACGATTTCATTTCAAGAGATAATGGATGATGGCGATTGTTATCCATCATTCCCAAGCACCGCGCCACCTCGTCGCTTCAAATCACAGCTCGCTTACTGATGAAACGTTTGGTAAAAGAGGTCCGAGAGGACATTTCGAATGGACTCGAGCACTGCGGGGTCGCTCTCGAGCTGAAACAGCGTCACCATCTACAACGAGATGGTTATGTGAATATGTCGCCCGAGTGGCGAACGGGCCCGGGTCGGCAAGTATTACCGCCAAAACGAGCGTCTGTCAGGTTTGCTCAACGGGTTGGCGTCAAGGTCAACCCCGCCCCCTATCTTTCGTTAGCCAGCTGTAGCTTCATTGTCCACTCCCACCTTCTTTCCCGACCGAGAGCCGTCTTGAGAGAAGACTGGAATGGCAACAGGCAGAACATGTCTCGGCTTGGATTCTCCCGAGAAGCCGCACTTGAGATATCGAGAGCCCAGATCCAGCACGATTCGATCTTCTGTGCCGTACATCGAGTGCCGCCGCAGCAGACTAGTGGTGCTTCCACTCATGGTGTACCGTTGAGGCCGAGAGCCGGGGTCGAGTGCTGTGGAGCCGGCTGGGAGATCAAGCCAGGCCAGCACCGGCTGCGTTTGGGCTTGGGCTTGGGTGGCGAAATGCAGGAGACGAGAAGACGGCGCTCTCGCCGCGCTCTCGCTCCTCGGTCTGAAATCACGTGATGAGCATGTCACCCTGAGCTCGTCCTGGTTTCAGTCGCACTCGTCATGAGTCCGCCTGCTCAGGGGAATCACCACCAAAGTGCATGCGATGCTCTTCCAAGCCCGATGAGGTGCTCCGCTCTCCCCGTTCGGCCACATTCCCCCATCACTGGACTTTGATAGACCCCCGGTTGCCGGGATCGGTACTCAGGGCTTGCGGCCGTCAATCACGCCGGATTGTTGGTTCACCGGCCTCAACCAGCATAATCGTGGCCTCGGCCAAAGAATTTATGATTGCAGCGAATTCGACTGAAAATCAAGATACATAAATAAGCCTCCATCTCTAGGCATCAAGCCTTTCGCCGGATGCGTGACCAACAGTCTCGGGTGACGGTTGGTTGTGCGCGAGACATTCGGTCATTGAGTCGAGGCCACGCTGGTCTTGTCATAGCGAAACAACCAGTGGTTGACGTTCCAGCCGTGGGTACCTCCGGCAGTATTAGTGGCGGCTGCCTTGGCTTCGACAGCTTCGCTGGGCTCCCAGCCTGGAATAGAGTAAGTGATGGTGATAATTCGGCGGTTCGGGGAGCAACTGGATTCTCGAACTTCATTGGATCGGAGGGCCAGTGATACCGAGCGGCAGAGCTTGGAGAACAGCAACCACGACGATTCCGACCACGATCGAGTCAGCTTTGGAGGAGTGCTGCTCAAATGGCAGTCCGCATCGCCAGAGGTTGGCAGGGGCCCTCCGTTAAGCCATCGATGGAGTTGCGGCTTGAGCTTGTCGAGACCCGTTGGGAGGAGGTAGAGAATCAGGACGGTAGCAGTGCATTGACCACTGTCGAGCTCGAGCTGATCCAGGTTGACGGTGAACATATCCTGCTCGATGAAAGCGATGCGTTCTTGGCGCTCGAGCTGCAGCGCCTTCTCTTTGGCGTGCTTGACGAGATAGGGATCGAGTTCAATTCCGACACTGAATGCCGGCGGCCGATCGGACTCGTGGGCGGCAAAGAGGATTCGCCCATCTCCGCATCCTGAACGAGGCGGAAGAGCGAGGCGTTGAGCGAGCTCGATTCAGATCCAAGAACAGAGAAGCGGATCCGCCAACTGCAAGACAATAAGGCTTACCCAGATCGACAAGGACATCGCTACTCTGGATGTTTGCGAATCTCAGGACAGCCTGCACAACCTGCAGCGAGCAAGGCACGTACGGCGCAATAAATTGGGTGTTGTCGAGCGGACGGCTGTTGACTGGAGCCAAAGAGACATGATCAGCACCAGAACAAGCGTGCGACTGCACAGCTACGATTGCGACCGGCGATGGGTTGCAGCTGTGGTTGCGGGCGGTGTAAATGAAGCGCCGACAGGCCAGTGCGAGTTGGTGCGTACCTAAGGTGTACGGTATTGGGTTTTCGAGATTCGGGATCTGCGCCGGCAGATCAGCCGAGTCCGAGAAGGGCATTTCCGCTAGGTCACCATCGGGGCTGGGCATGATGTGAGATCGGTGCAGGATTGTTCCCAGATCGATGGCTGAGCGTGGCTGAGCGGCATGGCCGTTCCACAACAGGCGCCACGCACGTGATTCGACGAGCCCATTCGATCCACCTAGCCGACCCATTCGATCCAGCTGGCCCACGGCAGCATCCATGTGGTGGCGCCGTGGCCGTGTTTGTCATGGGCGTGTCCATGACCATCGATCTGGCATGTGGCTGCCGTCCCCCATGTCCACGGAAGCAGTGCTCGTGTCTGCACTGCCTGCTCCGTCGTGGATCTTGCGCAACCCGCGCGACCCAGCCCGATTTGCTTGTCGCCCTGTAGCGTTGCTCCCTTGGATCATGGGTCGGTTGGGCAGGTATAAAACCTTTCGCTGCCTGCTGTCCGCTCCCCGCCCAAGCCGTACCAACGTCCTCCTTCGCGGTCTGCAGCCTCATCTATTCCAAAGCGCTGTTCCTGGACCCTTCCAATGGCTCAACTCCGTGCTAAGCAGCCCTCCAAGTGGGAGCAGGCCAATCTGCTCTCCAAGCTGCTATGGTTTTGGATGGACGGCGTCTTCATGACTGGCAAGAAGCGCCCTCTGTCCTTCGACGATCTGCATCTGCTCCCCAAGGATATCCGCTCTGCCGAGGTGGGTTCGTCTTTGCCTCCTTCCTTCCCCCTCGCCTTTGGCCGCCACTCTGCCCTGCTTGGCGCTTTGTTCGATTATTCTCCCAAGCCTCATCACCAACCGTGCCCCTCCGCCACCTCCACCCCTTCAACGACCTGTATTGGCCCTCAGCTTTATGCCAAGTTTGAGCGTATATGGAGTGAGCAGCAAAATGCATACGACCAGCAGCGCCCTTTCCCATTCAAGACTTTTCCATGGGTCAAGCCAACAAAGATCAAGCCGCCGAGCGTCGTCTGGACGCTGCACAAGCTGTTTGGTCGCCGGCTCTATCCTGTGGGCATTCTCTGTTGGATTTGCGACAACTCAATCCTGATCAGGTCTGCGTTGCCACCTTAGTTCCTCGCCCGCATCTGCCTCCCTTTCCCTCGTGAGCAATGGCCGATGTTGTCATCGCTGTCTCAAGCACTCGCTTCTCAGGAGTACCCCGTGCCGATGCGTTGGCTTAACTCCCGGCCGCTCCTGTCGCCCATGCCTTCTCTGTTCACAGCCCCTTGGTTCTCCAGGCCCTGGTCAACTTTGTGGTCTCGAGCCAAACAGGCAGTCCTCCCCCAGCCGGGACTGGCGTGCTTCTTGCTTTTGGGATGTTTCTTGTTCCTATCTTGACGAGCCTGACCCTCAACTGGTACTTTGCACAAATCACCGTCACGGGTATGGCCGCCCGCTCCGTGCTCTCCAGCGCCGTCTTCCACAAGAGTATGCGTCTCTCTCCGGAGGCTCGTCAGGTAGATATCGCGATGTCGACCTGGATTGCTCCTGCGGGATTTCGACGACTCGACAGCCCCCTGCTTCATCACACCTGACCCGTTCCTGCCTTTGCCCTCGACATATCGACTCGCCACCAACAGAAATACGACTCTGGCAAAATTGCAACAATCTTGGCCACCGATGTGGCCCGTGTCGAGCTCTTCTTCAGCTGGTTCCATGATCTCTGGTGCATGCCCGTTAATATCCTGACCAACATCGGCATCCTGCTCGCTCTTCTCGGGTACGCTGTCAAGCACAAAGTGGTTTTCATATTCCTCTCCTTAACTTTGCCACTCGAACTGCTCCGGCCCGCCCGTATCTCAAGCTCCGCGACTGAGTAGCCAGCTAACATTGCAGTTCCAATATCTCTTGCTCTCCTTTTTTTTTCCGCTATCCAGCCCATCGGCTCTAGCCGGTGTCGTCATTATTTTCCTGTTGGGTCCGATCCAGGCCTTCATCACCACCCTTCGGATGAGGTATCGCAAGGATCTGGTTGAAATAACCGATAAACGAGTCAAGCTCACCCAAGAGATTCTACAAGGCATTCGCGTTGTCAAATTCTTCCACTGGGAGCCCACTTTCCTTGAGCGAATCTTTTCGCAGCGTTCCGCCGAGCTGAAAAAGGTGGCATCGGTCAAGTATGTACGGTGCCGCTGCACGCGGTGTATTTGCGTCGAGCATGTGCGATATTCGGTCTGTGCTCTGGATGTTTTTGGTCGCTTTCGCCTTACTCTCGAGTGCTATGTTCTCTGGGGTCACATCAGCAGAGCTCAGTTCGCTGCTACTATCCCACAGCAACGCTGCCACTGCGCGCTATACTTACTTGGCTCTGTCTTCCCCCCCCCATCGTGTGCCTCAGCATGATCGAAGGGGTCAATAGCACCATTGGCTTTGTCGTTCCAGTCACTGCAAGTATCGTCACATTCGTTGTGTATTCCCTGACCACCGATTCCTTCAACGCTTCGACGGTCAGTTATAGGGGGGTGTGCGGAGCCAAATGGGCTATCGCTTTGAATCTGCATCCGCCCATCACGTTTTGTACACCACCGCTGCCTCAGCATGCAAACTTGCCGAGCACCAAAATGGATTCGGCACGCTGCTCACGAGACATTGACATGCTTTGCAGATCTTCTCGGCCTTGTCGCTCTTCAATGCTCTGCGCATTCCCGCCTTCATCTTCCCAATGATCTTTTCGTATGTACCTGAATCACAAGCCAACCATCCCAGTCGTTTGAGCGGCAATCAGATGCAACTTTCACCTGGCCAACTGTGTCGTGTCCACTTTGCCCCTCAAACGCATGCTTACATGTATGTCTATGATCCAGGTCCTTTGCTGATGCCAAAGTCGCCATCGATCGACTTCAAGAGTTCCTCGAGGCTCCCGAAATCGATTTCGAGCCCACTGTAGACAAAGCCATGGAGCCTTCGGTCTCCATCGACCGCGGTGAATTTGTCTGGTGCCCACCTTACGCTGAGCCGGCGACTCCACTGCCCGCCAACAAGTCCCGGCTTCGCTTTGCCTTCCCGAAGAAGCAAGCCGTCCCCGCCAAAGCCTTGGAAAGCGAAACTTTTGATCGAAAGGATCACGAGCCCGAGATGGCTGGAGAGCACGCAGACTCTGAATCCGATGTCATTGCGGCCCCTGAGACCCAGGGGCGACTGTCTTCGGTCAATATCCAGCTGAAGCGCGGCTCGCTGTGTGCCGTTGTTGGACCGGTTGGGTCAGGCAAATCCTCCCTGCTCAGTGCTTTGGTTGGAGATATGCAATATCGCAGCGGCTCGGTCACGTTCTCGGGATCCGTCGGACTCTGTCCACAGCAAGCCTGGATTATGAACGCAACCATTGAGGAAAACATTCTGTTTGGCAAGCAGATGGACCGGGAAAAGTATGCCCGCTGCGTCCAAGCCTGTGCACTCACGCGGGACTTTGAGATCCTGCCCGGCGGCGATCAAACCGAAGTGGGTGAAAAGGGCATCAATCTGAGCGGAGGACAAAAGCAGCGGATCTCGCTTGCCCGACTAGCTTACAGCGACGCCGACATTGTTTTGCTTGACGACCCGCTCTCAGCCGTCGACGCCCACGTCGGCCGACACATCTTCGACAACCTCATTCTTAAGGCGCTCGGCGGCAAGACCCGGGTGCTCGTCACACATCAGCTCCATTGTCTGCCGCAGTGCGATTACATCATCATCATGCAGCAAGGGCGTATCGCCGAACAAGGGTCGTTCCAAGAGCTCATGTCCCAAAGCAGCGTCCTGGCCGGCTTGATGAAGGAGTACGGCGGCGTTCATGAAACACCATCGGAGCAAACCGAGTCCAAGAAGCAGGAAGGAAAAGAACTTGAGATCGACGACCGTACCGACGAGCCTGAGGAAAAATCCGGCCGGAAGCTGATCCAAGAGGAGGAACGCATGACTGGAGGCATCGGCCGCATTGTCCTCAAAAAGTACTTTTCAGCAATGGGCCATCCTTACTTCTTTGGCGCCATCATTGTCACGCTGATATTCACTCAAGGCCTTCGCGTCTCGACCGACTACTGGCTTGTGATTTGGTCGTCGATGCTGCTTCCCTCGCTCTCCCAAAATGGCTACATTGGGATATATGTCGCCCTGGGGCTAACGGCCTCGGCCGTCACGTTGGTGTACTACTATCTCTGCGTCATGGGTGGCGTCCGTGCTGCCCGAACCATGCACGAATGGGCCCTTACCCGGGTTTTGAAGTCTCCGATTTCGTTTTTCGACACCACGCCGTTGGGTCGCATCGTCAACCGACTTTCGCGCGACCAAGATATTGTGGACAACTCCTTGATCAAGGTATCGAGCGGCTTCGCCCTCTCTGTCGCCACTCTCCTGTCAACCTTGATCACAATTGGCGTCTCGACCCAGGGCTGGCTGATTCTGGTGATGGCACCTATGGCTGGCCTATATTACTACATCCAGAAGCTCTACCGAACGTCCTCGATTCAGCTCAAACGCATGGAGAGCATTTCCAAGAGCCCGCTCTTTGCCCACTTTACCATGACGCTCTCGGGGATGACCACCATCCGGGCCTACAACCAGCAAGACCGTTTCCAAGCCAAGGCTCACACGCTTATCGACAGCAACAACGAACCGCAATTTCTGATCTTCCATGGCCAACGATGGATGTCGATCCGCCTCGATCTGATTGGATCGATCCTGATCCTTGTCGTGTCTATCTATGCCGTTATATTCCGAGTAGGTGGTGTTGGTGGCTTTGGCGGTGTTGGCGCGGTGGGCATCGTCTTCCTCCTGCCTCGTACCTCCTTCGCTCTCTGTACCTCCCCCATCTATCGTTCTTGACATCGCCATCGGCACTATCACTAATGTTTTGTCGCCGTCTCTTTAGACAACCATTTCTTCAGCCGTCATTGGTCTCATGCTTTCGTACTGCCTGCAAGTCAACATGCAGCTCAACCAGTGCATGCGAACATTCACCGATCTCGAGATGCAGCTCAATGCAGTCGAGCGCCTTGAATACTATTCCTCACAACTCGTTATCGAAGATGATGCTGCCACAGTGCATCCACCAGACAACTGGCCAAGCAACGGCTCGATCACTTTCGAAGGCGTCGAGATGAGATATCAGCCCGATATGCCTCTTGTTCTCAATGCCGTCAGCATCGACATTCTGCCCAGGGCCAAGATTGGGGTGGTATGTAATGCACAACGCTTTGGATGACGTCCTCAGATTGCCGTGAGATCAACCTGTCCCAACGAAATTGTATTGCCAGCGAATGCAATGCTTGCGTTGGTTGCTCCAGAGGCTCAGCTGGATGTGCAGCCATGGCAACTCCATTGGTTTGTCTGAAGAGTACTGATCACCGGGTACTGCATCGCATATTCCCCCAGGTTGGAAGAACCGGATCGGGCAAGTCGTCGCTCATGTTTGTGCTCTTCCGGATGGTGAATCCGTGTGGAGGACGCATCTTGATCGATGGCATCGATATTTGCCAGCTATCGCTGCGCGATCTTCGATCCCGGATCACAATCATACCCCAGGACCCCATTCTGTTCTCAGGGTCAATCCGGACGAATCTCGACCCGTTCTCGGAGCACAGCGACAGCGACCTATGGGATGTCTTGGCTCGTTCCGGCCTGAAAGCTGCCGTTACGGCCATGGACGGCAAACTTGACGCCACAGTGGCCAGTCTGGGCGAGAACCTCAGCGTCGGACAGCGTCAATTGATGTGCCTTGCTCGAGCAATGCTGCGCCGGCCTCGGGTGATTATTCTGGATGAGTGCACTGCCAATGTGGACTTTGAAACCGACAAGGTAAGCCATTCGCGCAGGCTGTAAGAGGACCAGTATATCGTGCGTATTGCATCGACAATGGCCCCTGTCGGCGAAGATGTGCGAGGATGGATGTACCAAGCCCCTGCCGCAAGCATGAGAATTTCGAGATCCTTGGCTTGCAGCCCAATCGATGTTAACAGACATACACCTTGCGCAGCTCATTCAATCGTCACTCCGAGAAGACTTCCGAGGCTCGACGGTACTCACGATCGCGCATCGCCTGAACACCATCGTCGATTATGACAAGATTCTGGTGCTCGATACTGGCAACGTGGTCGAATACGACTCGCCGCGAGTGCTGCTGCAGAACAAGGCTTCTGAGTTTTCCAGGCTGGTCGACGAAACGGGGCAAGCGAACGCAGCGGTACTTCGGTCTATGGCTGCCAAAGAAGAGTAAACCGGCGGATCTAGCAGTTTCACCACCAACAGACCAAAAAGTCACAGCGGGCGGCCCGTGCGACCCGACCTATCTGGGCGTCGAGAAATCATCCTATCCGGCAGCTGATCTGAAGGGCGCTCAGGGACACCACTATCTCGTTTCCTTCTGAACAAGCTGTGGTCGCGAGGCAATAGCGACAGCCAGCCTCCAGCTTTGGCATCACTCCATTTGATTTCATTCAATTGCACTTTGTACAGATTGTGAAACGGGCAGGTGCTTCGTATTAGGGCAGGGAGATGGAGAGAAAGAGCCAGAGACGGTCGAGCGCGGAAGCCAAAACCAGGTGCGGGAAAGGCACTACAAGATCGAGTCCATCTTTTGGTACACTGATAGCACTCCAGCCATGATCTCTGTTGTCCCCATGCTCTTGGCTTTGTCCGTCAGCGAGGCGTGCTCCAGGATGATCTCGTCGACCTTTTCGTACGCAACCTCTCGCTGCGAATGGCTCAATCCAACCAGGGCGTTCTCGAGAACATTGGCAGCATAGGCGGCGCAAACCAAGGCGATTGTCCTTCTGTCCGGGATGGGGCCACGGCCAAGCAAAGCATCGACGATTCTCTTGATCAGGATTTCCTTGGCGCTGTGGTCGGCAACGGGATGTGTGGCCATATCGAAGAGAACAAAGTTTCGTTTCTCGGTTCGCAAGACACCTTTGTCGACCAAACCCTTGGCAATACGTTCGCGAACCTGCTTGAGCTGAAATCCGATCTTCATGAGATTCCACGTTTCGCCTGGATGCGAGCACACAGGCGGTGAGGATTATGGGTCGTGAGGATGATATGTCGAACGACGACCCGCGAGCTGCAGCGCCAGGTCCTTCGTGCGGCCTACTGTGCAGTTGTCGCCGGGCTGCGACAGTAGATCAGCACAATGTACGCACCACTCATCAAGTCGATCCAGTTGCCAACGCTTTGCTTGTCTTGCTTCATAATCCTCACAGCCTCGTCCAACAAGACCTCGCCAGTGCTTCGATCATCCACGACCTCGACGAGGCGTTCGACAAAGGGGCGCTTGCGAATATCCTTTATAGTGCCAATGCGACCTCGGAAGGAGAGCTCCATCAGGATGGCGCCTCGCAAGACATATGATATGTTGTCATTCCAGAACGACAGATATCCCTGGCGAGCCAGCGCAACAGAATGGGTACTGGGGGTCAGCGCCGTTTGGAATGCAACATCCGCGGCCAGCGCCCAGGCAAGGATATCAGAGGCGCCCAGAGGCGCCCAGAGGACGCACGGCTCCGACAACAACAGCCGGAAACATGAGCAGCAGGATGAGCAAGAAGCAAATCGACGGCCCTTAAGGATCAAGCACGATCGATCCAGACTTTGGGGGTTGTCGCCAAGAACACAGGCTTGGCCAGAAAGCGTTCGTGGCTGTGGATCGAGCGGACATTGTCTTGATCGAAACACCGAGCCACCAGAAAGCGCACCGCAGACTCACTTGAGAGTCCTTCAGTCCCAGAAGCAGAACCTCCTCCATAAGCGTCAGCTTGTTCTTGTCGAGCTTGGCGCCTTTGCCATTGTCCTCGTCATAGCTTGCAGCAGTTGTGGACCTGTCAGCGCCTGCTGCAGGGGGGGTTTCGAAGCTCTGCTTCCGGACGGAGGCGGAGGGGATGTCAAAATCCTGGTTATCTCCAGAATCTCCTCCTCCTCCTCCTCCTCCTCTTCGACGCTGGACCAGGCCGGTGGACATGACGCAGAATGGCCCGTTGAGGGGTTCTTGGGGCGGGGGCGGGATGGATGGATGGATGGAAGGGAGGCCGGATGAGGACGGAATCAGGGAGTGCGGGGGCGCAAGCGCCGGTTTGGGCGGGCCACAGGCCGTGACACAGCCGCCTTGCTGACACGGAACGAGCACGGAAGGGCAAGGGCGCGAAGACGCCGCTGCTGATTGGTCCGCCGATGCGGGTCTTGGCGGTGTTGGTGGTGGCGGTGTTGGATGCGGTGTGGGATACGACGTGGGATACGACGTGGGATTTGTGTTGGTGCTGGGCAGACCGATGCGGCGGATCGGCGGTCCCAAGGAGGATCTCCATATGCGCTGGATAGAGCCTCTCTCGTTGGGCCCCTACGCAAATGTTCTTTCGATGGCGCTCTTTGCCGCCCTGCGCGGCAGCACCCCCACTGGCAAGTCCGCCACCTCGCAAATGTCCTCCGACAGAATTGGTCGTTACCCTCGTTGTCAAGGTGCCCAAGCTCGTCCGGGACCCAAATACAAGCCCAGGACCCAACAATAGCATTCGGATGCGCCGGCTGTCGCCAGACACACACTATTCCCGGCGCCAGGCTGCGGCATCAGGCGCGGCATCCAGGAATAGGATGTGCCAATTGCAGAGCCGCGGCTGACCCCAGGCCGGTGGCAGATGGCCATGCCAGCAATCCACCCGGCGCTCAGGCCTCCGCTTCGCTTGCATCTCCATCCGCAACGTCGCTCCGCGCTCTCGGGACTCGGCACATCTACGCAAGCAATGAAGTTCTCGAAACAGCTGCTGCTCCGAGCCTCGCCGCTCTGGTACGACCACTATGTCGATTACAAGTCGCTCAAGGGCACTCTCAAGTCCTTCCGTGTCGGCGACAGCACCGATCCAAGTGAGTGGCTGACGCTGCAGACGACAGCCGGACAAGTGCCGCCCATTCGGCAGCATGGACTCGAGGCCAGTTCGTAGGCATCGTGCTTGCCTCACCCCTCTCCAATGATTGGCAGAGTCCCATACCGATGTTCCCGCTGCCGAGCGCAAGCCCACTCCGCCACCCAACATGGCCGCTATCGACGAGTTCACAAACACATTCTCGGAACTCCTGAAGGTCGAGGCCGATAAAGTCGAAGGATGGTATGTCATCAAGGAAACCGAGGGACGAGCCCGCCTGGCCGAGCTGGTTGCCCGTGTAAGTGTCCTCGCCCTGGGCTGATTCGTCCGGCCAGTGTCGGTCGTTGACGCTCAGAAACGACCACATGGGTGCTGTTCTGCATATACTCCGCCGGCTCTTGCGCTCATGTTCTTTGCTTGATGCCTCAATCGTTCTTGACCCAAATCCATCCAGGGAAAGAGTCCACAAGTCAATCGCGAGGTTTGGTACGCATCGCCTTCACATAGGACCTCATGCACTCCGGCATTCGTCCGACAGGGAATATCCCGGGCCATCGGGCTGCCAACAAACACTGGGGTGGAATGCCTTCCTTGCCACGACTGGGTCTGTGGGGTATGCCATGCATTTGCTGCACTGGGCTGACTCTTGCTTGCGGGCTGTCTCTCTGCTCTCGATTATACCTGCACGTGTCCGAGCCAGGCTCAAGGACATCGAGGACCTAATTGCCAACCTGGAGATGCTGTTTGAGTACAGCGAGGTCAACATCGTCGCATTCAAGAAAATCATCAAGGTGAGCCCTTGCATAAGCCGATGGGTGCCTGCACCGGCGGCTACTCCTATGGTGCTCGCAGCCGGGCCAAGCAGCGTCCGTTGCTGGCGATCCGCGACCTGACAAACCTCGGCTACTTTCCGATGGCGGTTTCAAACTGTGATGCTCCAGAAATTCCAAAAGTACATTGAACACGGCAACGTCTCGAATGTGTGGACAGTCATCAAGGCCTATCGCTTCTTTTCCAACTCGGAGCTGGATCAGGTGCTGCTGGCAAAGGCCAAAAAGGAGCTCCGCAAATCGGTCCCCGAAATGGCTCTGACGCCAACCGAAGCCCTTCCCGTTGCCGACCAAGGCAATGTTCCGACTGTCACCAAGCTCGACCTGGACGCCCTTCCGGGCGGACAAATCTCCAAGCTGTGGCTGGCTGTATACGAGGATGGGACCGGAAGCCTGATCCGAATCCCGGTGATTGTGGCCAAGGGCGTCAAGTACGGCCCCACGGTTGGCATGACGGCCGCTTTGGTAAGAACAGACCGAGCTCGCTGTCATACGATTCGGCACAACATGATGCGGCTGTCGTCGATGTGCTGATGCCTTTCACGTTTTGCATGCCTGTGTCCCTCACTCTGGATACGAATGGGTCCCTCACTCTGGATACGAATGTGCCCTTCATTTATATGTTCACATGTCCTCCCCACACCTCCCGCCCCATGTCTCCCATCGTTGCGTCCATTCCACTTGCCTCGCCCTCCTGGCATATGCAGCACGGAAACGAGTTGAATGGAATCCCCCTGATCCACAGGCTTTTCAGAGAAATCAACCCGCAGCAACTTCACGGCGTCCTCGTCGCTGCCACGGTGACGAACGTCCCGGGCTATGTGCGAAACCAACGAGGCTTCAGCGACGGCACCGACTTGAATCGGATCATGCCCGGCAAGGCCAACGGATCGTCGCCGCAGGTCTATGCTTACAATCTGATGGAGCGCTTGATCAAAAAGTTCGACTATCTCCTTGATATCCACACGGCCTCGGCCGGCCGTGTCAACAGTCTCTACGCTCGAGCAGACATGATCAATCCAAAGACAAAGAAGATGGCTATACTCCAGAATCCGCAGATCATTGTCCACAACACTAGTCCAGATGGCAGTCTCCGCGGAGCCGCCATGTCCAACGGTGAGTCTGTGGGTCGCAGTCGGTCGAGGCGCATTGAATCCGGCGAGTGATCTGACTGTCTCCTTTGGCCTGTCTCTTCAATACTGACATCCGATGATGATCTCTGCAGATATTCCCGCCATTACCGTCGAAATTGGCGACCCTTCCAAGTTCCAGAAGCGCTTCGTCAAGAATGCCCTTCTCGGAGTGACCAACATCCTGTGCCATCTTAACATGATTCCCAATGAGGTGGATCAACCAGAGTATGATCCGGTTGTCTGCAGGTAATGTTGGCGGGTTCTATTGCCCAGTGAATGCTCGGCGTTTCGACCTGTGCCCCTATCTGATTCCGGAAAAATCATGGCACAAACTGCACCGGCCTCCTCCAATCGCCTCGGGCTGAGTCTAACGCACCCGACCCTGTCGGACTCAGTCGATCGTATTGGATCTTTGCCAGCAAGGGCGGTGTTTTGACGGTGCAGCCCGAGATTTACACGTGGGTTCGCAAGGGCGAGATGATTGCCCAGCTCCACTCGCTCTTTGGCGACCTCGTCGAAACGTACTATGCTCCTGAAGACGGCGTTGTTGTCGGCAAAAGCGTCAATCCAGTCTGCGAGTCTGGCAGCCGCATCATTCACCTTGGTGTTGTTGAGGATAGCTTCGCCAAAGGTGAGACTTATCTGTGCACTGATGGCTGATTGCGTGCGCGCTGTGGTAGCGATTGCGACTAAGCCGTTTGTGCATGAAATGCTCATCTTCCGTCCTTTTTGCCTTCATACCGCTGCTATCCCCGATCCTCTGCCGTGCCCAAACCCATTGTCAACATGCTGTTCATTCGGTCATGGTGTCCATTATCGCTGACAGAGGCCCATGACGGGCATCTTTAGTGCAGAGCAATGTTGGAGATCTCGCTGCTGCTTGTGTCGAATAAAACGGCGAATCTATCACTCATGCGGCACCGAGCCAGATAGGTCTGGCATCACGCTTCGGATCACTGAACTGGCAGTCTACGCGATCCGGACACCTCTCGAGTGCAAGACAGCCATGGTGGCTAGTATCACGGATACGTAGATGAGCAATATGATAAACGCCATCACAGGTGGCACACTCATGGTGTCCAAGCTGAGGTTCACCAGGCCAGTGAGAATGTTGGCCTGGTTGAGGAAAGTACGGACGAAACAGTGAGCCAAAGCAGCAGGCGGTCCACAATCTGCCTCGGCCGTTGCGTGCGCTGCACCACACATGCACCGCAGTTACCAGCAGGAATGTCGTCAGTTGGTTCTTGTTGATGGCGCACAGAATCAGCGGGACAGCGGGTGGCGTGGCGAACAGCCACTCAAACGAAATGAAGGCAACTTGAATCCCAAGCAAGAGCGTCACACCCATGGCAATAATCCAAACCACATAGGCACCGTTTGCCTGCAGAATAGAGGGGGCACAATTGTGAGCAATCTGATGCGATTCATTCTGCAGTGGGAACCACCTATGTTTCGATCTGTCGTTCGCCGAATGGAGAGATAGAGGAGAAATTTACCATGGCTCGTGAAGGCTGGATGTCCAGATGACTCGTAAGAATGTAATGGATAAACCATGCAGCAAACGACGACTTGACAAGGAAGCCCACGACCTGATCTCGCGGTCGCTCATTGCCAGCGGTGAGAAAGTGCCTGCCGAGCTCGGCCGAGATGAGGTAGATTGATGCGTAGCCTAAAGACCGATTCAGTGGTGAGGAGCCATTCTCCCAGCCGTCGCTATATGCATGTCAAGCCGCAAAGCACAATATGCAGCCCGACAAGTCCTCATTGCGTCCACACCGCCGCCAAGGCATCGTACCTAGTGTGCTGACCACGCCTTCCTTGTTCATGCTGATCAGATCTGTCCGCGGGGCATGGAGCACATAGTCCTCCAACTTCCAGCTCAGTAGCGCTTGGTGGACTGCGTTGGAGGGGGGTTATTGGCGACCAGAGCAAGGAAGGGGCGTGTGAGAACGGCGCTTGGATGAGCGACCAGTGCCCCATGCCCCGCCTTGGTGCAGAGCCCGGTCTCGGAGATGTCTACCGAACATACCGACAACAAGTAGAATGCCAAAGTAGCCTGGCCGTGTCCGCGGAAAGATCGCAAAGCAGGCCGAGACAATGATGGGAATAAACGCCAGCGTCATGAAAAAGTTCCAGTGGACGCCGTACTCGGAAACGTTGACCTGCCCGAACAGGACATCAAGTCACATCGCAGATCGTTCGGCCGCGCCGAGGACGAGGAAACAGGTCGGTTGGTTCATAGTCAGCGATTGCGGCGGTTTGGCCGGCTGGGTCGAGTTGACGGCTGAGTGCAGGACCGGGATCGTGTCCAATCGGACTGCATGGAATCTCCATACTCAGCGGACCGACAGAGTGATTTCATACCTCGTAGTCGACGCTTCTCGTCAGCAACAGCCGCGCGAATCCGAGAAACAGGACGGGGAGAGCAGTGCGGATCGAGCGGCCAAAACGGACCAGACCCTGGCTCCTGTCTTGGACGAGTCGCTCGCCGACGACCAGGCCCCCGGAACAGACGATCGCACCGACACCCGAATCCATCTGAACCAGCCAGGGAAGCGGGATCATATTCGATCGATGAAGCGATGCATCAGCAAACCAAACATCGAATTGACAGATATGCATCCAACAAATACGCATCCAACAGATATGCTTTCCGCAGATATGCTTTCCGCAGCTATACTTCCAACAGAGCGACAGTGAGCCGCGCCGCCGAGAGACGGAGCCGCACTCGACTCACCAGCGATACACCGAACCGATGCGTCTTTGCGTACATGCGCGGAAAGATTGAAAAATCGACGGCGAGGATTGCGACGACGGTCAACAGCTGCACCAGGGCTCGGTAGATGACAAAGTATGGTACATGCTTCGGTGGAAGCTGGCCCTCCGAGCCCTGCCTGGTGCTTGTTGGGCTTGAAGACCCGTCCTTGCTTGAGATACTCCGCAGCAATGCCATCGACGTAACCACAGCCAACAGAATCGTCACAGTATGTGGAATCCACTCGACAAAGGTTACGGAGATGAGCATCGGCAGAGCCATCAGCACGATGTCGAGCGCAAAGCCCACGGGAGGAGCCTGTGGCCGAACTATGGCAACTGCCTGCCGGGCCAGACAGGACAGCTGTGGAGAAGCATAGAGGCGAATCCGCATGAGTGCATTGGCCTGTCCTTTGGTCGGCAGATGGACAGCCGACGATTGGGGCCGTATTTCCTCTGTCGATCGGGTTGGCCTTGCAGCTCCCGTAAAGCGGCCTACCACTGCCACGGATAGCACCAGCAGAATGTCGCTGGTGTCGGACCCATCGGTCTCAAACTCGAACGGGGACAGATTCAGAACGCCGAGTCGTCCGCCGTGTTGCTGCGGGTCTTGCGGCATAGTCATGTCGATGGGGCAGACCGGCGAGCGTCGAGATTGAATCAGCGCTGCTGTCGTCGCTCGCCAGCCACCCTGGCATTCTGGTGGAAATGGACGCGTTCCAGCCGAACAGCGAAAGCTGCAAGCCCGTGACATGCGGGTCTGGGCCGCCCTGTCGCTCGCCCGCTGGCCTTTCGCTCGACAGCATCGAGATGATCGGCGGCCAAGGACTCACCGACGCAGACATGGCCCCGTCGAGGTTCAAATCGCCCGAGTTCATCGGGTATCTGACCGTCTCTGTCGTCGGCATCTCGTCTCTTTTCTGGATTGCCCACGGTGTCAGCGCTGGTAAGCCGCTGGTCGTTGGTCTGGTCCTCGGTCTGATCCTCGACCTGGTCTCTGGGGCTGCTAGAGACTCCCCAGGCCTCCCAGCATGCATCGCCCTTGGCCGCGAGCATAGCTGGTTGAATGAAGCATCGCTGCGACGGCCCCACGTCTACATTCGTGGTGCTTGGGACGCTGGTCTACAGGATGACCGACACAGATCCCTCGCCTCGGCCTCCCATCGTTCCTTGACATCCCCATGCCAGAATCACACCCAAACTTCCACAAATACTCCCACCGTCTTTCAAGGGGATGGCTTGGCTTGCAAGTGGTAAAGACGCTTGGCTCGATCGACCGGCTGTGGGCGTGCCTTGACGATGCTAGACCCTGGCTGCCTGGCTGGCTCCCCAGTGAGCATCTCCCCTCACGCCCGACGTCTCCGTTGTTAGGACAACAGCGACGGGCAGTATGCCACCTTCAGATCCAACATCTTTGTCCTAGTGGCCGTGATGTGCACCTATCTGTTCATGAGCTTCCTGGTGCCGATCCTGGTTCCCCTGGCTGCTCGCCTCGTCAGTGGGCGATTACTCCGTCATGAGCCAGCGCAAGTTAGACGAATCTACACCTTGGCATTCTCGCTCGTCTTCATCTATGTGCTCCATGGAAATGGCCTTTTCAAGATCCTGCTTATCCTCCTGGCCAACTATGCAATCGCCAAACTGGGCAAGGGGTCGTTACTGACGCCGATTGGCGCTTGGGTCCTGGGACTCTCCATCCTCTTCCTGAACGACCGGTATCAAGGCTACAAGTTTGCCTCAGTGACCCCGCTGCTTGCGTCTCTGGTATGGATAACCGTGTACCTCTCCTACCGTCATCAATTTCCGGACCCGTATTCGCATCCACAGCATAGTCAGGAGCGACTTGGTGTGCTGTCGGAGATGGCTTTCGGTAAATGTCGGCATCAACACCCAAGGACATATGGCTCGGGGGTTAACTCGGCGTATCCCGAACTGGAATGATCATAGGACCGCTCGACCGGACTGATGGGCCGATGGTGGATCACATTCAACTTTTCGGTTCTTCGAATGATATCTTTTAGTATGGATTACTTTTGGAGTCGCACACAGCCCCAAGGCCCTCCGAAGGTAGCGTCGAGTGTGCAGCGGATTGTCGAAAAGTACCTCTAAGCACCAGTGCCGGCTGCTTACTTAACAAGCCCGCTCACGGCCTCCTTGGGTTATAGCCACATCGGAAGCACTGCGAAGAATGTCTGGCTGGACGGATATGCCAGCGGGGTCGGTCCGAGGATCACCTCAATGAAACCGACTACAACCTCTTCAACTATTATCTGTATGCACTCTATGTGCCCCTGTTCATGGCGGGGCCGATTTTGAGCTTCAACGACTTTGTCGCACAGGTACGCTCCGGTTGGGCCCGGTGAGAATTGCGAGGAGTGCTGAGGATAGTTTGGTGCTGTTGGTGCTGTTGGTGCTGTTGGTGCTGTTGGTGCTGTTGGTGCTGTTGGTGTGGCAGAGAGGATCAATTCCGCTGACGACGATCTAACCACGGTTATTTGGCACAATTCTGCTGCACCAGACCAAAACCTGGTCTCTACGGCTGACCAAGGCCACATTTGTGTATGCTGCTCGCTGGATAGGCGTCGTCGTGCTCATGGAGGTGATGCAGCACACTCTGTATGTGGTGGCGATTGCCAAATCCAAAGCGTGGGACGGGTTCACTCCCGCGCAGATCGTGGCTGTCGGATTCATCAACCTCAAGTTTATCTGGATGAAGGTATGTGAGGGAGAGCGTTGCTGTTGGCAAACTCCTTGTTGCCGATGTGTGTATCCAGCGCGGCGAGAACTCACGGGACACCGAGGCGACCGACATCGCTGACAAGTATGTTTTGCCCGTTGCGCCAGCTCCTGATTATCTGGCGATTCTTCAGACTCTGGGCGATGGCAGACGGCATCGAGACCACCGAGAACATGAATCGATGCATGACCAACAACTACTCGGCCATGGGATTCTGGCGATCGTGGCACCGCTCGTTCAATCGCTGGCTGATCAGGTACGGTCAAGCAAATGATGCAGCCACATCCACGGGTCCCTCTTCTGTTGTGTTTTGCACAGGCTGCTGCCAAAGGCTTCACTGAATGATCCTCCCGCCAATGGCGGCATGCACGACTAGATACGTCTATGCGCCTCTCGGCGGGGCCCAATACTATGCCTACAACGTGTGGATCGTGTTCACGTTTGTGGCTCTGTGGCACGACATATCCATGACGCTTCTGGCCTGGGCCTGGCTGATTGTGCTGTTTATCATGCCCGAGATCGTGGCCACAAGACTGTTTGTCCGGGAACCAGTTGAGTGTTTGATTGATAATCGATAGGACAGAAGCACCACCTGCTGCGCCGGCACTGATCATTATTTGCGTGCTGCGGCAGTATACCCGCTGGAGGCACTTTCTCGCGATCTGCGGCATCGGGGCCGTCTTCAACATATGCTTCATGATCGTGGCGAACCTGGTGGGCTTTGCCGTCGGCGTCGAGGGCATGACGTTGATGCTGAAACAGACCTTCGTATGGAGCTGGGGAGGTAAGCCGGTGATGCTGGACGTGCATCGCGCGATCGATGCAAGCAGCAGATGAAACTCGGGATCGGCACGGGTCTTGTTCCGAGCGATTGGCTATGTGCTCGGAGACGCAGTCGCACCCTGTATTAACCAAGCGCCGACAACTCTGCTGGCCCAACCGGGACTCGACGACCCCAAACACATGTGCCCCCATCGGTGCTGCGTCCGTGCATTTCGGCATGGGCATCAGGCGCGGGCTTCCTCGTGGCGGCCTTCGCAACGCTCTACTGCTCGGCTCGGGTGATGTTTGCTATTCGCGAGGCCGAGGCGTCCCGATCGGACAACCGCCGCGATTGAGCTGTGGGTGCAAATCGAAGCGCGGCACAGCACGACCCTCCGCAATATATGGGGTGCTCCTCGCCAATACATGCACGACCCTCCGCAATATATGGGGTGCTCCTCGCCAATACATGCGTGACCTTCCGCAATTCAAGCATGTCCATCGTCGCTGCAGAGGCACTTTCCAGGGCAGTGCGTCGTGGAATCCGTGGGAACACCGACCCCCCTGCCACACGCCATTGGCCGCAGCGCCGGGCGTCTGTCGTGTGCCCTCGGGCCAATCGCCTCCCGCCACTGGCAGATCGCCTCCAGGAAAGGAAGGTGGGACCGGTGTGTGGCGCAGGCCGAGGGCGAGAGCGCGCCGAGAGCGTCCTCGGTGTGCTCTCGGCGCGCCCTCGCCCGTGCGTTTGCGTTTTTGGTCGGCAATAAAACCCCCCGAGCGAAATCTCGATCGCTTGACTCTGCCCATCTCGACACTCGCACCGCTCCTGTCGGCCGGTCTTTCTCAGTCCCCCCTCGCACCGCAGCCACTGTCGAAGCCATGTCGTCATGTAACTATGTCCTTCCCTCGCGATCGACCTGGGCGCCAGGAATTGCGGAACGACCTCGGCTGCCCTGTCCTGCCCCGCTCCTCCACGACGTCATCGCGGGACCAGTGCTGTCTGTCGCAGCTGATAGAGCAGCAGCCGAGGTTCAGGAACACGATAGAGCGATTGCGAGGGCTGCGGCATGCTAACCGTTGCTCTGCCGACATGCGCTGTCGACGCGTCTGCTGCCTCCAGTTCGACTGCTCCACGTTTTGCGCCCCTTCATCTCGATGATGCCGGAGGTCGCCTCCCCTGACCGCAAGGTAAGCAGCGATCGTCGGTCCTGATCCTGGTCCTGGTGGGCCAGATCCACCCGCATCTGACCTGGCCCAGTATCCGCGGCCTAGCACCTGGCCCAGCCTCTGGGCGCCTGGCTCCGCAGTCTGTCGGCCACGGTACTCACGACTGCATCCTCCTCCACCCACAGGTCCAGTTTAAGGAGAAAGTGATGTGGACCGCCCTCACTCTCTTCATTTTCCTGGTCTGCTCCCAAATTCCCCTCTACGGCATCATGTCCTCGGAGTCGTCTGACCCCATGTACTGGATCCGCACCATCCTGGCCTCGAACCGTGGCACCCTCATGGAGCTCGGCATCACTCCGATCATCACCTCTGGCATGATCATGCAGCTCCTGGCCGGCGCTCAGATCATCGAGGTCGATTACTCTCTGAAAGAAGACCGCGCTCTCTTCTCTGGCGCTCAGAAACGTACGTATCGCACGGCATCGTGTCCAGCTGCAGTTTCAAGGATCGCTTCGGCTGTCGCGAGCGGCTGGCTTGGCTTTATCTGCAATGGCTCGCTTGATATCGAGGCTGCTTGGGAACCAATCCCGACCCTGTGTCTGATCTGGTCTCTGCAATGGCTTCGCCTCCGTGGACAGTGTTCGCTATGGTCATGGCTGTCGGCACCGCCACCGTCTCGGTCTGGTCCGGTGTCTACGGCAACCCCAAGGAAATTGGTCTCGGCATCTCCATCCTCCTTGTGCTCCAGCTCTGCTTTGCTGCCCTGATCACCATGCTCCTCGACGAGCTGCTGCAGAAGGGCTACGGTCTTGGATCGGGCATCTCGCTCTTCATCGCCACCAACATCTGCGAGACCATCGTCTGGAAGGCCTTCTCGCCCACCACGTACAACACCGGCAAGGGAACCGAGTTCGAGGGCGCCGTCATTGCTTTCTTCCACCTGCTCTTCACCCGCAACGACAAGTTCCGCGCCCTCAAGGAGGCCTTCTATCGCCAGAACTTCCCCAACCTGATGAACCTGCTCGCCACCATCGTCATCTTCGCCCTGGTCATCTACCTGCAGGGCTTCCGTGTCGAGATCCCCGTCAAGTCGAACAAGTTCCGCGGTCAGCAGGGCTCTTACCCCGTCAAGCTCTTCTACACCTCCAACATGCCCATCATGCTGCAGTCGGCCCTCGTCTCCAACATCTTCTTCATTTCCCAGCTCCTCTACCGCTGGTTCCCTGACAACATTCTTGTTCGCATCCTCGGTGTCTGGAAGGTAAGATTTGATTGATTCCTGGCCAAGAGCAAGGACCTTGACTGGGTATGGGTATGCGCTGAGCGCCAGCTACCTCATGGGGCGTCGCCGAATCCCGGTGCTCTTGTGCCACGGTATATTAACAGATGCTCCGCACGTCGTTTTGCTGCAGAACATTGATGGCGTTCCTCAGGACTCTGCTGTTGGTGGATTCGCGTACTACATCTCGCCTCCCAAGAGCCTTGCCGGTGCCCTCCTGGACCCCATCCACTTTGTCATCTATGTCAGCTTCATGCTTGCGGCCTGCGCCTTCCTGTCCAAGACCTGGATTGAAGTCTCTGGCTCGTCTCCTCGCGATGTCGCCCGCCAGCTGAAGGAGCAGCAGCTCGTCATCCGGGGCCACCGCGAGGGATCCATGTACAAGGAGCTCAAGCGCATTATCCCCACCGCTGCTGCCTTTGGCGGTCTCTGCATTGGCGCCCTCTCTGTCGTCGCTGACCTCTTGGGTGAGTCCTGCTGATAAGCGTGCATCGTGTCGCTTGATTGGCTCCATGTGTGTGCGCTGGATGTGTATTGGATGCCGCCATCTCATCCGCGCCATGCCCATGCGCCTTGTTAACATCCATCCGTTCCTCTCGCATAGGTGCTATCGGCTCTGGCACGGGTATCCTGCTTGCCGTCACCATCATCTACCAGTACTTTGAAATCTTCTTGAAGGAACAGCACGAGCAGGGACAGAGCCTCTTCTAAATCGTTTGAGAGATCTGGCGCAATAGGGCTCCGGCCATCGTTTCCTCCCTTCCCTGCGACACCAGTTCAGTTCTGAGTTGACCTGGGACCGCCGACTAAGGAACGGCTCTTGATCTGCCGATCCGATAGACAGCGCATCACGCGCTTGGAGGAACCGCGAGCCGGAATGTTGGTTGAAGGGTGGATTGTTTGTGTCCTTGCTCTAATTACATACAGTCAATTCAGAAAGAAACGTGACCGTTCCTTTATGGCTTCAGTTCTCTGAACCCCGCTGACTGGCCGTAGGCCCCAGTGAGCAAGCCGTGAGATTGTTTCCCGTCCTGGTTGGCAATCGAGTGGTTTTGGTTGGTTTCGGGAGCACAGTCTTGAATACACCCGGTCGATCTCCTGTGGCGATGATCGACTGGCATACCGAGATCATGTTCCGTGAGGCATTGATGTCTCGATGTGTGAGTGTGACGCATTCACTCGACTCTCTGGGCAACTCCATGGTGTATCGATATCAAGATGCTCGACCTTCGCTTGCGGAGAGCCATCTGACGGAGAAAGCGTCCTTGATGCAGATCCAGAATCGCATTACTGAACGGCCATGGCCAGCGCGAGATGTGTTGAGTGAGAACATGCACCAACGACCACAATCCGGGGTGCCCCGTTTTTAGTCGATTGGCTGCATCTGCTGGAGGCACCGACCACACGCCCATGAATCCTATGCAAGGGCAACGTGCCAGCAGCAACGGCACATGTATTTCGACATCACGCTTCGCACTGGCCCAAGCCCATTTGACCTGGACCCAACCCTTCATACCCTCCCCACTGGCCGCAGGGCTGCTCTTGTCCGTCTTCGTCGGGCATGGCAGTCAAAGGCTGAGCCGCCAACGGGCGTCGTGGCGGATGTGGTCGGCCCGGCTCCGCCGTTGTCACAGAGCTTGCTCTCATGACAACCGGATACGTCACTTGGAAGTGCAGATCCAAGCGCAGTCGAATCTGTTGTTGTTACGCCAAGTCGTCGTTGTCCTCGAAGGTTGTTGGATCTGTTGGCCAGATGAGTTCCTTGAGCTTGAACTGTCGATCGATATGAGGGCTGGTGATGACCAAAGCCGGATACGAGTCAGTCGGCGTGGCACACCGCAACTACTCCCTTTCGCGCAAGGCTCTGTCAGATCCGGTCGTTGCAATATGGCTTGGTGTCGGCCTACCGGACGTCGTCTGTATCGCTGACAGTCTCCAAAAACTTGAGCAGGTCCAGTAGTTCGTGGTCGTCCTAGGTATATCATCCCGCAAAGCAAGGCCGGTCAGCTGCAAGCCGAGTAAGGTTGCCGCCCATCAAAATGACGCACGAGAACACAGTGACCACATACTTGATCGTCATACCACGACTTGATGGGAATCCCGTTCGAGAGCTATGCATGGGGACAGGGAACAAAACCCGTGTCAGAAAGCACATCGTGATGCTGGCCCTATCTGTATTGCCATCGACTGGGTTGTGACGGCGTCGCTCACCTGGAGGGCAAATACTTGTGGGGAATTATCCACCAGCATGGTGTGCTTGATATTTCTGCCGAGTTTTTCCAAATCCTTCATGTGCACGCCGTCGACGATGGTGCACGAGTCGCGATAGAGCCGGTGTCTGGGTCAAAAACGCACCAGCGCCGGCAGGAAGGAGTGCGCCCATGTTAGAGCGGCTGTCAGGAAACCGATATCGGCTTGATGTCGAAGGCGTCGAGTACTCTTACTGGAATCGGTTCTTCTTCTTGTCAAGCATGTCGAGCACGAGATCGGCATAGACTTGCAGCGACGCTGTGAAGACCACAACCTCAAACAGCTGCGAGACCTTTTCCAGGAACTCCTCCACAAATGGCCGGATCCGCCCATAGACCTGCCCCATCCGACAATAAAGCTATGGATCAGCTCCGTCCCCGGCTTCCTTCAGTGACCCCCCCCCACCGCGAGAAGCTCTTCTACTATCATACGGGTGCCCAGCGACATCTGCAAATGAACATGACGTTGTTTGCAGCAGCGTACCTCGTAGTGCTCACTGGCAACCGTGAGAGGAATCATAAAATCATGATTTTCGAGAGGTTCGGTCTTGCAGTGAACCTGCCGGATTCAGACACGGTTGGTAACATGCCAGCCAGCGCGATAGTGTCAAGGAGATTGTCCATCAAACTGCTAGCTGCCAGGCTTCTGATTAATACAAACCAGCGTTTCGTCCAGATCCAAAAGCTTGGTAGAGATTCAATCCCCATCAATTGCGATAGTGTCGAGTTTACATGAACGGTGCGCAGGCAGGTGTTAGCATGCGTTGCGTCGATCTGGGTCTGCACAAATGAGCAGATTCCCAAAAATACAGGTTCAAGACACGAGCCATTCCATATTCCCATTGGGGGTGCAGATCGTTACCAGGGTAATTTTCTTCTGGCCTGGTTTCTTTGATGGCAGCAGCTTTGAGGTTCTCTTCAAATCGTCTGGGCAGACAGGCCCCAGCTGTCTGATAAACTCGTATCTAGGTGCGAAGCATTGCCATGAGCGATGGAGATGGCCGGTCCGAAGGTACAACAGAAGCTCTGGCCAGCGGTAAATGGCTTTAGGCGGCGACTTTGACCAACTTACGGGTCAAACTCGTCTCGTACGGCCTCGTAGTCGTCGTCCTCATCTTCCGAGTCCATATGGGTGGTGGCATTCTGAATGATGACGGATTTGACGCGGGTGGCTGCTTCAAAAGCGTGGAGAGGTCAGCCTTGATATTCACCGGACTGGAGACTTGCAGCGGCGTGCTGTTTGATCAGAGCAGTGGGCCAATCGGGTGAACTCACCAAGACCATCGCTCTCCGATTCCGGGCTGGCCTCGTCCGTGAGATCCAGCTCGTCCGTAAGGGCATCGTCGACGTCGTCGCCATCTTCAACGAGATTCAGTGTTTCGGTCGAATCTTTTAGTGGAATCTTGTCGGTTCGTGACTTTGTGGTGTTGGATATCTCACTTGACGACCTTGACAAGGATTTTCGGGCTAGATGGAAGATGAGGCGATGGCTCGTCAGACGAAGCCGACCTGAGCTGCATCACACCGCGGTGGGGGCCTTGGGATTGGCTTGGCTTGCCCGAAATGCAGCAGATAGCCCAACTCGGCGCACACAGGATCGCCTCGCCAAAGATACGTTACGAATGAGCTTTGTGACGACGTTGTAGTTTGGCGAAAACAAGCCGACTTCAAAGATCTTGAGCTGCTTCCATTTGGAGGCCTCGCCGGGGCTCAGCATCGGCTTCTTGGAGCGTCTGGAGGGTGTCAGCGGGTTGCCGCCTCGACGCCCTCGTTTTTTCGACCCTGTGGACGGGCTCATTAGGATCCGGGACAATTTGGCAGCAGGAGACCGGGATCGGGATGGCGAGTCGGCCAGAGCGACTTGCTGGGCAGCTTTTTTTGGCTTGGACGGTGACCGCAGCAAGAGGCTCTGTTTGGATCTTTGCTGCTCCTGCTCCTGCTCGACCTGCTGATCCATTTGGAGCAGCCGGAGAGTGGGCTTGATGTCGGTCTGGATCATGTATTTGCGCATCGATGTTTGCGCCGACGATGCGCTGGGGGGTGCGCCAGCCATGGGCGGATGATGGAAGACAGGTGCTACGAGCGAGTCGGGCGGGAGCAGAACCTGGACCGAGCCGCCGGTTTCTTCGGTGGCTGGAGGTGCTGCTGGGGTCATGCTGGCTCGAGTTGGTATTTCGAGAGGAGGGAGTGAGACAGATCGTGGTGCGGACTGGGATATCGGCGGTGTGGCTGCGTAGTCGCCGAGGATCGAGCGAGAGGGGCCTTGGAGGTGACGGCGGCGAGCGGGGCTGCTTCGCATGGCCTCGCGCAATTGGCTGTCCAGACGGCCTGCTCGGCAGGATTGCAAATGAGGCCAGAGGATCGTGAGGACACCCCAGGAGCCCGCGAGCAGCGATCGGCAGTCCGAAGGACATGCTCCTGGCAGGCAGGGCCGACGACGGTCCGTAATTTGCCCAAAATTGGCGGTGCGGTACGACGCTGCCCATGTCCAAGGCCTGTTGAGAGCGCGACCGGATGTCGTTCTGGACTTGCGCCTGTGGCTGCCGTTGATCTCTGGGCCTGAATACCCACTCATTCATCGCTGCGACGGCCAAGCAGTGCCTGGAAGCCAAACGACTCGAAGGTCGACTCTCTTGATATCGATATGCCAGTCGATTGTCGCCCCAGGAGATCGACAGGATGGATGCAAGACTACGCTCCACAAACCAACAAAACCCAAGGGATTGCGGCCAGTGCCATGACCACGCTTCGGGCGGGCACATGGACGGAAAGACAGATGAAAATGTATATTCAGGGTCCAAAAAGAAGGGACAGTCAGCTTTGAATTACAGGGCATCCTGGCTCATTTTGCGGACCCCATGATGAATCGGCCGATGCCGTCGAAAATCGCCCGGTCCCAAGAGCCGTTCAGCTCGAGAGCCCGTTGCGTTGGGAGGCTACATGATCCACAAGGTCGTTGATGACAAACTGCCACGGGACATTGACATAGGTCATGGAGCACTCGAGCCGCGTGTCGGCTTCGAGTGCGTCGTCGCTCTCCGACGAGCCAAAGATCGATTGGGAAACCAGCGACGTTGGGCTCGTGCCGAGCGAACTTGCAGCGCGCACGACGCTGCTGCTGAAGATTTTGATGCGGTCGACGAGCGAGAGCTGAGCGGCGCGCTTGGACTTTGAGGTTCGCGGCTCGCCATCCAGACTCTCGGACGAATCCCGCAGGCTGTCCTGGCTGGCGAACGACATGGAGTTCTTCTTTCGGTGCGAGTGCGAGTGCGAGTGTGAAGGACTGGCCTCGGCCTCTTCACCGTCCCACCGCGACTTGGGATGGTTGGTGATGGCCACTTGGCACTGGCCCTTCCCATTCGGACCACGCATCATGATATACTCGATGCGCTCGCCTCGATGGTCCAGCGAGCCGTTGGACTGGGCTTTGGTGCCGTCTCGGGTGAGGCTGTGCCAGGTGCTCTTGATCGGGTTCTGAGTGATGATACCCTTCTCTTGGTAGATATCGGACAGTGACGAATAGGGCACGGCGCCTTGGAAGAGAACCACTTTGCTGTAGCCCGCAGGGGTCGGGAAAGGCGTTGGGTCTTGGTCGACGGTGATGGCCGCCAGGTTGTCCCAGAAATGACTCGAGTCGGACAGAGGCTCTTCCACACCGGCGGCTGGGGCCGCAAGGCCGCCGGATTGCGGCATCATGACAGACAGCTCGACGCAGAGGTGCTCGTTCTCGCGGATGGGCAGATGCAGGTCGTCCGACTCATAGTCATTGATGGTGTAGTAGACCAGGGGATAGGAACACTCGTTCATGAAGGCATCCTTGACGTCCATCCGGGATTTGTATGGAGCGGCATACACCTGCTTGCAAACTCGTCTGAGCGCCACCATCTTGGGCTTTGGCTTTGCCCTGCCTTGAGCATCGGATCCGGCAGATGCGCCATAGAGCGACGCTCGTCGAGGATCGGGCGAGACTGAGTGGCCACCGGCCTCTCGGCGAATCGGAGGGTCGGCGATCGAGCGTCGGTGGCTTGCAGAGTGGCTGGGGTGGACTGGGACCGGGTCGCCCAAGACCTTCTCGCTTGGCGGACGATGGATCAAGCTGCTCGTCTTGCGCGGAATGGTTCCGGTGGTATCGTCTGTGGCCTCTGTGGACTGCTGTCTTTTGCAGACCGACACGGTCAAGGTGCATGGCAGCTGGACGATGAGATTCAGGAAAAAGGTCTCCTTCCAGTCGACGAGGTCGGTGAGGGGTGGCAGAACATTGCCGACCTTTCGCCTCAGAAACAGCGGATCGGTCGCGGCGGCCTCGGTATCGCGATGGCGGACGAAAAAGAGCAGGTCGTCGTTATGTTCCGAGTGCCCTGCCTCGAGGAAATAGTCGTTGAAATAGCGAAACCATCTGCGGGATGGGCGAGGTTTATAAGGAGAGCTGTGAGCAACGGTCGCGAAGCCAAAGTCAAGCCAGGATGGCCTCGAGCCTCCAGGAGCAGCAGAAGCCGCAGCAGCAACAGGAACAGAAAAGAGCCAAGCTGGCAGCATATCACAGAAGCAGAAGCCCACCGAGTTTCTTTCGAGTCCGGGTCGGGCTGGTCTTCCTGGGCAACCACCCAGTTGCCGTCCTGGAATCCAGACAGAGCAGTGTCGGGCGGCGGTAACGCCGACGTGGGCAGCACCAGCCGCTCGTCCAGAAGTCGGGAGAGGATCTGGTAGATGCTCCGGTTCATAGTGGGCAGAGCCGAGCGTGCAGCTGCAGCAGGGCGAGAAGCAGGCAGCGTGCGGGGCAGGGGGAGTTGTGTTGGACTGATGGATTGATGGATTGAGCGAACGACGGTGGCCGGTTGGTTCGGCAGCGGCGACCAGATGTGCTGCCAAACCAGCGAGCCACCCGCCAGGACAGACACAGGCCCCCGTCTGGCCTCCTCGGCCGCTCGATCAGGCGGCTAGTTGGTGTTTTCGGAATATGCCGAGAGGACATTGGCATCTGCTCGAGGCGAATGCCGAATCTCTGCCAATGAACATGGCGGTATCTGCCCGCCCGTTCATCAGATGGCCAAGCAAGGGCTGAGCCAACAGCGGCACCATCGACCGATTCCCATGGCCAGTGGCCATCTCGGTGCTCCCAATCTCGGTGCATCGCAGTCCATCGCAGTTCGCTGCACTCGATTGCAGTCCAGCACAAGTCAGCACAAGCCGGATGCATGTCTATTTGCAACGTGCACGACTCGGTGCAGTCTCTACGGAGGCAGGCCATTGCGAGGCAGTTACTTTTCTGCCAGCACCGCCACGTAATCTGGGTGAGTGATGGAGATCCGGAAAGCGACGTGGGCCGATGTGAGTGCCTGTGGTTGAAGCCATGCGAAATCGAAGCGCATCCTGCAGCCCAAATGGCCGCAAGCTTACCCTCATAGTAGATTTTGCCCTCGGTGGGATCGGTGCAGGCCTGTGCGGCAATGAACATGCACGCAAGTTGCGGTAATCCGATATTTGGCGATGCAGTGCCGACGGATGCTTTCCCGATTCATGGCCGAACGCCTGCACACAGAGCCAGAGCGGAGCCGGACAGAAACGGTGCCAACAGCACAGATCATGGTCTTGGGGCTGTGGTGCCGAATGCGGGGCTGAACGGAGGGCCGGACCAAAACCTACCAGCAGCATCTCGTTGATTTCTTCTTGGCTGAACGCTTCGCCGTCGGACATGAGGGCCGTCTTGAGCTCCTCTGGAAGCAGGTAGCCCTTTTTGTCGACATCAAGGGTCTGGATGGATGGACGTTCCCATGAATGGTGTGGAAATCAGAGCGGAATCAGAGCGGAATCGAGACATGCCAAGTTACTCGCAAGTGGGCCAGCGCCCAAGCTGCTCGTTTGGACATCCGCACAACTCTCACTCAAGCGTCGAAACATGGAAGCATCGAAGCGCTGGACCCACAAGGAATGCTCGGAAAAGTTGTTCCTGATCGTCGCGTCGGCACGATGGGTTCTTGAAAATTCCCATGGCGACGTTGAGGAACTTGTCATAGGTGACGTAGCCTGTTGGCTCCTCCTCGCTCATCTAGATCCGATGGCGAGCAGCGGTATGGTGCGATAAGTGGCTCCGAAGCGGGATCTGAGCGAATGATAGGTCCTAAAGGGCTCTGTTCTCTGGTATGGCGAGCCGTCTGCTGGTGAATTACTTCCCGACCACCGCCGATGTGACGCACATCTTTTATATAGTTTCGGAGCTGCTCCTCGGTCGGATAGATGCCGAGGGACCGGATAATTGTTCCGACTTCGCGGACTGTGCAGAGTATATCAAAACGCATGAAAACGCATGAGAAGGCATGAGAATGCATGAGAACGCATGAAAACGCATGAGAATGCATGGGAACGCATGGGAGCCCAGGCAGGCAAGCAGGCCATCGTTGTGCTTTTGGACGAATGGGGGCTTCGCGCCGCAACCAGCGATGTGCAGTCCGCGATGGAGCTTGATTTGCATACCATCGCAAGTATTGTTGCTTGCTTGGTCGAACGTCTCGAAGGCTGGCAATTGTACCGAGGGTCAGTTGTTACTCACTCGGCGAAGCCAAGTGATCGCCCGTAGCAGCCAATGCCACAATACACAGCGACCCTGGCTGACTGCAGACCAGGATCTCTTGCCGTATTGCTGCTGGCGATGAAGCGCCTCACCTTTGGCGATGCGCTTGTTGAGGACGATCAGCTCCTGCTCGGAGAAGACGCGCTCGGTTGGGAGAAGCGGCAGATCCAGGGCGGGGTCTTCGGCCTGCTTGCCCTTTTTTCCCTTTCCTTTCTTGCCCATGGCGGCGAGGGAGCTATTTGCACGACGAGGAGAATCAGAGCGCCCGTGACGATCGTTGAGGAGAGAAGCGAGTCGATGCTCTTCGACGACCCGGTCGAGCCTGGTCTGGATCTGGAGGCGCCTTTCCCGCCCAGTGCCAAACAGTAGCATATGCATCGTGCTGTTCGTGTCGGCCAGCTCCGCATGCTGCCGCGGCTGTCCTTGTCTGCGGCTGCAGCATCCCCGCCATGAGCGTACGCAGGCCGACTCCCGACACCGTCCCATGCATCGATGCTCCGTCTCATCGCCGTGCGTCTGTCGGCTTGGGCCGTTGTCCTGGACCACCTCGGTGGCGGTGCTGGGCTCGAAGCCAGGAGCGATGTGGGGTGTCCGAAAAAAGACACTCAGCGGCGCCCACAGACACAGCGCGCCGACCCGCGCCGTTGACTCAATCAATTGATTGACTCACCCGCCGCGACCAATATATAACGCGCACCCGCGCCCACGCCCTCCGGCCTGTCGCGCTGTTTGTCGGACGCCGCCGCTATTCTTGGCCGCCTGTCTCGCCTCTCCGGCAATTCGCCGTTTCGGTCCCAGCCCTCGTCATCGCCCTCGTCATCGCCCTCGTCATCGCCCGGCGTCTCTCTCCCTCATCAAGATCACCCGGCCCCCGCTTGCTGACGACAGCCCGTCCTCTGGCTCCCATCTGGCTCCCCCTCCTTGGCCCAGATCATTTGTATCCGTGCGTTTGCGCATCTCGCTCCTAGCCGCATCCGCCTTCTCGGCCAGCCGCCGTCGCTCCACATCGCCCGTCCAAGCACCCCGAAAACTCCCCGATGGAATTCGATCGAACTATCGAGCGCCCTTCGACGCTCTCGCCGCGAACCCAAAGCGAGGCTCCCCGCAGAAAAGAATGGGTAGGGTGCTACATCTGTCTCTGCATCGGTCTCTGCATCGGTCTCTGCATCGGTCTCTGGGCATCTGTCTCTGCACCTCTGCATCCTTCTGTGTGCCCCTGACGGTGCTCCAAGGATTCCCTGCTCCTCGCCCGGCTATCTGTCTTGCAGTCCGTTTTCCAGCTGCTGGCTGCTACGACAGCCAGCATCGGCCCTCACGGCAACTGTTCGTGCTTGTGGCCGAGCCTTCATTCCTTCGAAAGGGTGGTGTGTCGTCTTGGTCTGTTGCATTCACCACTCACCGGCCTTGATGATGTCCCTTCTTCCCCTTGCCCTCCTGCTCCTTCTCCTCCTCCTTCTACTATCCGCCTTCCCTTCCCTTCCTTCCTCCTCACTCTTGCTCCTGCTCCTGCTCCTGCTCCTGCAACCCGGGCATCCCTGCTCTGACCATGTCGATCGCAGATCCCCAAACATCCCATCGCCAAGCTCGCTATGGTCTGGACCATCGCACAGCTGCTACTTGTCGCCATCTTTGAGGGCATTGTCATCTCGATCCACAACACCGAAATCGCCCAGCAGCAGGCCGTTCTGCTGCCCACCACCGCCGGATCCGACGCCGACATTGTCATGCGAAACTCGTACGCCATCCGTGTCTATGAGGCTCTCCTGATTGCCTCGCAAGTCTTCCAGCTTCTGCTAGCTTTGGATGCGGTAAGCACGACGACTTTGCCCATGCAGCGGTCGTGTTTCATCGTGATACGCTGCTTTGCTCTGTCCGAAGGCACAAGTTATTCATTGGAGGCGGGAGCTGCCTTGCCAGCGCGTGTTGATGCTGCTCCCCGAAGCTGCGTTTTCGCCGCCACCTCCGTCCGCCTGCCAGAGGCGACTCTCGATGGCACCATCCCCATCTTTGGCCGCTGAGCGTTCATACTGTCGTGCTCACGCGTATTTGTGTTGCCCTCGATTCAGGTCTGGCACGCCTCGTTTACCCAGCTTGCCTCTGCAGCTGCATTCAGCTTTGGCACGATGGGCTACTCGGCCATCGCATATTATCAAGGCGCGACCCTGACGAAACAGTACGACGATATCACCACCCTTTTCGCCAACAGCGGCGTTGCGCTGCATCAAACCCACATCTGGGATATTGTGGTCCTTGTGACCTTTGTCCTCTTCTGTACCGGCTGGGTCTTTATTTGCATCAAGCTCTATCGCGTCTTTGGATGGAGTGTGTTCAAGCAGCTCGGCGCCGATATCCAAGTTCGAGGTGGGTAACAGGCGCCATAGGTGGCCTTTCGATACGTATATCTTGTGTTGTGCCAAGAGGATCTGAATGCCATCACGCACCGTGTATCGTCGCCTCTCGCCGTCCATATCGTCACTAATCAACGGCTCGCCGGTGACATGTGTGCTTGTGACTCGCTCAACAGAGCGCCTGAAGCTCTACCACGTCTACATGGTGCTGCTCAAGGTCGATGTGTTCTTCTTTATCGGTTTCTCGGCTCAGTTTATCGCCCTTGTGCTTTCCAATACCGGCAACCCCATGGACTCGGTCATTCACGGCTGCGTTGCCTTCCCTCTGACCATTGGACTCCTGCTCGTTGCCTTCTACGCGGTAACGCTTGAATCCTTCTGGCTGATGATGCTCACCCTCCTGGGACTGTCGGGCGGCATCGGATACATCGTCTCCAAGCTCTATGACGCCGCCACCAACGTCGAAAAGTACATTGGTTCGCGCAACTCGCTGATTTTCTTTGGTATGTGTTCCCGACGCCGCTCATTTCCATCCATGTCTGCATGTCGGCATGCCGGTACCAGTCGGTGCCTCGGCCAGCGCGCCTGACGTCTCGCTGAGCCAAATTCCGCCATTGCCGATCCCAGAAACGATCACGTTGCTTCTGTGTATCACTACATTTGTGATTGCCTTCCTCAACTACCGCAACTTTGGCAAGGGTCTGAAGGAGCAGCGTAAGTGTCCGCGGGCTGGGTTCACACAGCTATCTCTGGTGGCATCGATTGCGTATTTTCACCGAGACAGTGCCACCACCTGCATCGTGGCCGCGCTTTCTATCCGTGAATTGTACATGTGCTCTAACGGCGCTTCTGCCTGCATTCCGCTCTACGCACCAGTCCGTGGCCGTGGTCAGAACGGCCGAGCCGTCGAAGCGTCCTACCGAATGGAGGATGCCCACGGACGTTACTAAGTCGAGCCCTGTCGAGTAGAACGCTGGCCTCGCTCTATCCCCCCCCTCATCCATCAGTCTTTTTCTTGATATGGGTCTTATTTTGCAATCAAAGTGTCGATTCAGCTTCAGTACATTCGTTTTTCCACCACCCCACTCAAACGACAGCACATCCCCCTTTCTCTCTTTCTTTTTCTTTTTTTGGCCCACTTTGAGATGTAGTTTTAAGCATCGGCGACATGTTTTTCATCAGAGTTTTTCTTCTAGACTCGTCCATCACCACCAACTTTCCCCTCAGATTCCGTACATTCTAGTCCCTGAGCCAGACGTGCGCCAAGCGCCACGCGTATGTCTTTTGCTTTGACCCTCGAGGTCGCCCCAACCCTTCTGGGACATCGATGCTATTGTAGTTTTACAGCGCTCCCACTTTGAAACGGGACACCCTGTTTTGAGCCAGGACTGTTGGTTGTTTTTTCCGGTACCTGAATACACCCCACCCGCTCATCACAGCCATGGCCAAACACTGTCCAATGAGACCGAGGTCGTCAGCGCCTTTGGCAGTGCGTCATGGCGTCAAGGCAAGGTCTATGCATCTAGTCCCAGGAGACTGTCGAGGTAGTTTGTTGGATTGCCTGTGGCTCGGTTGGACTCATTCCCATCACAAACTGCGCTGGTATCTGGTGTCCCGAGTTTTCCTGAATAGCTCCAGATTCCCCCCCCCATCCATCGCCACAAATATTGATTGTCGTCTCTCGGCGATGCTGGCGAACAGAGCTGCTCGTGGGCTGGGTGCCTGTCTATATTCATGACCCAGAAAGGCGGCACCATGCACGTTTGGAACCGACATCCAGCGCAGAATGGCCACTGGCGTCGGAGTCGAACATCCGCTTTGCGATGCGGGCTGCAGCTTGACTTGCACGTCATGAGGCACGTCGCCGCTCCCGCACCGCCCAAAGCGAGCTCTTCATGAAGCCTTCCACACTAGAACGCCGATGTTGCCTCCAAAGTACATATACAGCAGGTTGCGCATCTCGTTGGTGATTTCGAATCCGAAGCCTTCGCCAACCACTACGTGCCAGCTGCTTCCGCATCGCTTGTCCATCAGCTCTTTGATGGATTTCGAAGCCGCCTGTGTTGCATTTGCCGCCCAGAGGCAGTGAGAGCGATAGCGAGAGCGTGTGCTGTGGTGAGTGAGGATGCAGCGAATGCAGCACGCTCGTTTTTCTGTCGATCAAAAGCGAGCTGCATGGATGCGGTCGGTCGCAGCGACGATTTCTGCTGGATCCATCCCACATTCATCCGTCGCCCAAGAAGGGTTGCTGGGATCTTGGTGCCGCCCTCCAACAGCATGAGCTTCCGCAGCAGGCACACATGAGCACCTCGTAGTTTCCAGGATGCTTTTCGACGGCTGTCACGACCATGTCCACGGCCTCAAGACGCAGTTCGTCAACCATATCGCAGTTCTGTTGAGTTGGGGCGGTGGTCGAAACACGAGCAAATCAGGCGAGGCGTAAATGCAAGAGCGCGATGGTCGCTGTCGAAGCGGTGCACCATTCCAGGGTGAAAGTACTCGCGCGAGCTGACTCGAGGCCGACCCATCTCTCGAAGCTGCCCATCTCAAAGCCCCACCCGTCTGGAAGAAAACCGATGCTTCCCGTGCGCAACACGCCTCCCCCGATGCTGCTCGAAGCCGTACCCGCACAAGCGGATAGTTGAAGTTGCGGCGTTGGTCCTTATCGTCAGCCTGTGCGGCCGAGGTCTTCTCGGCGCCGCCGGCAGCGAGATTCGAGTTGCTTCCGGAAACATCTGCCATTGCCGTGCTTGTGAGGCGTCGTGCGCTCGACAAAGGAACTGATCCCGGATGCCCCCTGTGCTGTGGGCAAGCGGTATGCGGCTGCCATCGAGGGCGGGCCCGCTCGCTCTGATATCAGCAGCGGTCCACGTGCCCTCGGATCACACAGCCACGTTGTGGCTATGTCGCCAGCCACACCCTGGCTGTCGACCCTGGATCAAGCCCTGGCCTTTGCGCTCATGTCCATCGAGGCCCTTTGGAACTGCATCCGTGATCGCTCTTGCCGACCCGCGCCCAGCAGCCGCAGACCGAACAGCCAAACAGACCGAACAGTCCGAGCAGATCGCCTGCCTGCATCCAAAGCCCTGCCTCTCCCTCTATCGCCGTCCTTTGCCCGCCTGACCACCATGTCGCTTGTTCGCTCCATTGCCTCGCACCCGGACTATCTGAGCCTGATCTCCTCCCAGCCGCCGACCAAGCTGGTGAGCAGCACGGTCAAAGCCCGTCGCAAATCTTCTGCACGAATATCGGCGCGAAATCGCTGTCGTGCTTTACTCTCTAACGATTGCCCTCCCCTTCTCCCACCCACGCCCCATCCCCAACTCACAATACCGTGCGTCGCCAGGTCGTTGTCGATTTTACAGCGGCTTGGTGTGGTCCCTGCCAACAGATCAAGCCTGGTATGGGCCTCGTTCTCCGATCTGTCCAACCGTCGCCTCGCTACTGCTGCATTTCCTTTTCCGTTTCTTCGACTATCCCAGAGGACGGCCGAGATGTTTGGCGGTTACTCCGGCACGACTCCTCTTGCTTCAGCTCGTTTGCTTATCGATCGTTCTCTCGTCAGTGTTTGCGGATTACAGCAAGCGCTTCACGTACGTGTCAAGATATCGTGATGTCTCGGTGCTGGCACAAAGAGAGCAGGAAAGGCAGTTGCCGAAGTCAAAGAGATTTCCGTTGCATAGTAATTGGATGAATCACTCGGCTGTGTTGTGTTGTGCCCGGGTCTGATGCCTCGATGGCTGTAGACACGTTGTCTTTGCCCAGGTGGATGTGGACCAGCTCCAGGAAACTGCCCAGCACGCCGGGGTCACGGCAATGCCGACCTTTCAGTTCTACAAGGCCGGAAACAAGATCGGCGAGCTCAAGGGCGCTGACCCAGCAGCTCTGCTGAACCTCATCAAGGTACGCTCGGAGCAACAAACGTGGCGAGTGAGGGTCTGTGAGCCGCGGCTGGTTGGGCAGCTGGGAGCTGGACGACCCGAGGGTTGGGATGGAATATGGTGCGCTTGAAGATAGTATGGCGTTCAGGCAAGCCTGGACAGAAGCTCCGGCTGCCGTATGACGAAGGTCTCATCTGCCAACATCGCATCTCCAGCAACATCAAGGCCCCGCCGAAGAAGGGCCGTCTGCCGCTGTCTCTGGACATGTAAGTTTGTGATGGACCTGTTGCCGCGAGACTGTCATGCTGATGGTAGCTGTGGATCTGCGCGTAATGCCCCATCCACTAACTTGGGCCGCTCTTGGGCGAATTGCGACCGCAGATCGACCTGAGTGACTTTATAAGCAAGAATCAAGTTGAATGCTTGAACGAGAACGACAAACACACTGTCCGCAATATCCTCGAGAAGAACGACGCCTATCTCGAGAGCGATGTCGATGAACAGCTCATCATCTCGATTCCCTTCAACCAGGCCGTCAAGCTGCACTCGATCAAGATTGTCGCCGACAAAGGTGCGTGAATCCCCCGTACGATGGCAAGCCAACCGGTGGTGTCAGAGTTGATCGCTGTGCAGAGAAGCTGCCAGCTGGACCCTCTGTCTGGCGGGATGACAGCCTTTGCAGCGGTGGTGATGGCGCTAAGGCGCTAAGGCGCATCCAGCCTGCTGACACGACTGTGCGTTTGTTTCAGAAACGGCACCCAGAACAATCAAGACCTTTGTCAACCAGGCCACGACGCTTTCGTTCGATGACGCCGAGAGTCGCCCCGAGGTCGAGACGATCGAGTTGGCCGAAAGGGATTACGAAGCAACATCGATTGTGGGCCTGAGGTTTGTCAAGTACCAGAACGTCCACAGCTTCACGGTATGTGCACGAACCCGGATGCCCTCCCTACGGCCGCACTTGGAAACAAGGCTGCATCATATCTGACCCTTCATATCCGTGACAACGCTCAGCTCTTTGTGGCTGACAATCTGTCCGGCTCCGAGACGACGCGGATCAAGCAAATCATCCTGTATGGCACGCCGGTGGAGACCACCAAGATTTCGGATCTGAAGAAGGTCGAGCACACGCACGCAGATGGCTCGAAACACTGAGTTGATGACGTTGTGCGGCCAAGCAGTGCATCCACGGCCGATGGATCAGATGGGATCCATCATCTGTCTGCGGCACCATGCATAGAGCAATAGCAATACAGCTTTCTGGTCTTTGCTTGCGAGACGCAACACTGCCGTCGCGGGCCAGAGCGAATAGTCGGGCTGCCTGCTCCGCTGGCATGTCCAGTTCCGTTGCCATGTCCAGTTCCGTTGCCATGTCATGTCACTGCCATGCCGGGAGTGATGCTGTCTCGCTTATGTAAGCCACGCACACGTGAGCGTTTTTTTTCTCGGCTGCTTCTCGTCAGGCTCGCGCCCGGCCTGTGTGCTGCGCGGCCACTGAGCTTGTGTTGTCCTGCACATCCGGCTCGCTCCAGCAACTATTGTCCTGCTCTCTCCTTCGAGGCTCCCAGATCAGAAGCAACCGGCTGCCCTGTCCGTCCGTGCGGCTCGAATCGATCAACCTCATCCCGCCGCATCGCATATCTTCCCTGTGTACCGAGCCCGTCATGACCAGCATCGCTTTCTACGAAGATCAGCAGGTCGGATATCGGCAACCACAGAGCTTTCGTTTGTTGAGCTTGGAGGGGAACGACGACCATCGCCTTTGGCGGCCAGCGGACTCTCCTGGCTGCTGTTGTCCCGATCGACACGGACAATGCTCGCTTGGCGGCACTCCGCCGGTCTATTCCATTGGCCGGCGCTGGATCTGGCGAGCCTGATGGGAGGGCCTTGCGAGCCTGCAATCTGCACTCTGATATCCGGGGCACTCTCGCCTCGGGCAAACGACAAGCGATCGGGATTCGGATGGCGCATCGATCTCCAGAGGCCCGTTACTAATCGACGCCAAAACACTGCTGCGTCCGGCTTGCGGATCCTACAGACCCTCAACCTCGCCGGTCTCATCGGAAACCTGAAGGGAGAACAGGCCGATGGCGCTTTTTTCACCAAGGCCCAGTCGCTCGTTGAGAGCGGCGATCTCTCTGCTGTCCTGGACCTGTTTGTCGGCGAAGTGGCTGTCCTGCTCAAGGCCGAGAACGCTGGTACGTCTGTCCATGCCGCGGGCAGATTCTCGGATCGGGCCGACCTGTCCTTCGTCGTGCTCGAGTTCTCGGGCATCTTGGTCGGCGCTTGAGCTTTGTGCAGCCCATTGCCTGACATCTCTCTCTTTCTCTCTCTCTGGAATGCTGGTCTCCAGCTTTTGAAGCCGCCTTCAACCTGCTGATTGCGCTGATCAGCACCCATGCCACCGACGACAACATCTCGGACCTGGCCAAGAAAATCATCGATCCCGTCGTCGCCAGCCCTGCTGAGAAGGGCCAGCTCAAGCTCAAAGTGTATGGCTGCTCGTCTCGATCCACTCGGATGCGCAATCGCTTGGACTGAAGTACCATCAGTCGCGTCACCTCTGTGGCTCCTCGGCCAGCTACGATGACTCTGTTAACAATAGGCTTTTACTTTCATGACCCTCTCCGCTTATGCCGACTTGCTTGGCTGGCTACTCTGCGACTGCCAACGGATCCGATGCAATCCCAAATGGCGACTGCATCTGCTCGTGCATACGGATGCTTGTGTATCCGACCCCGACACACGAGCAGCCTGAGCAACCTATTCAACACCGTGTCCACCTCGAGCACCGTTCGCTACGACACCTATGTTGCCATCATCAAAGTTGCCTCCAAGAACGGCGAAGTTGAGGCTGTGATTCCCCAGCTGCACCTGGTCGACGCCTGGCTGGCCGAGTGGGGCGTTTCTCTCAACCAGACCCGGGCCCTGTATCTCCTCATCAGCGAAAAGCTCTCCGACAGCCAGTAAGCCGTCGTTCTTCTGCCGCCTTGCCATGAGAAGCGAGGGCAGTTCAGTATCCGTGGTGCAGCCAGCAGATCTGCATCTGGATGCGTATCCGTGCACTTGACAGGTCGTGCGGACCACTCCCACTGCAGCTGGCCGTGGGTGACCTTGTATTCAGTTGAAGGTGCAGACTATGCTGCTGACACCTCCTCGCTGCCCTCTTGCCCCCCTGTTGCCGCGATGGAAAGCCCCCAGCAGTCATACGAGCAGCTTTTGAAATACCTCGCCACCTTTGACAATGCCGATGCCGCTGGCCTGAAGACCTCGAAAGAGCACGCAATCAAGGCTGTCAAGAAGGCCATCTCGATCCCCGAGGTCCTGAACTTTGAGGACCTGGCCAAGCTGGAGGCCATCAAGGCACTGAAAACCGAGAAGATCTTCACTCTGGTCAACATCTTCCTTAGCGATAACCTTGCCGCCTACCAGGACTTTGTCAAGAAGAACCCAGACTTTTGCAAGAAAGAGGGTATGCCCTTCCATTCGTTCCCTTCGAGGCCGACGTAGCCCAGCATCAATGCCTGCACACTTCCCCGTCACAGAGCTGGCCTCTGACTCGACTGTGATTGCTTGCGCCACCCCTCTAGGTCTCAACCACGAAGATAACCTCCACAAGATTCGCCTGCTGTCGCTCGCCAGTCTGGCCGCTTCACATGTCGAGAACGAGGTTGCTTACTCGACAATTGCCAAGGCTCTCGCTATCGAGGACGATGAGGTTGAATTCTGGGTTATTGATGGTAGGCAGCGAGAATGGGTGGTGCTGTGGTGCGAGGGTTGATTCATCCGACGCCTCTGCCAGATGAAATCAGGCTGGTGTGCGTGCAGCCCGCTGAGAGACCCTTTGTTCATCCCTGTAGTGATCCGCGCTGGCTTGGTGGATGCCAAGATGAACCAGCTCAAAAAGACGGTCGTTGTCAGCCGATCAACCCACCGCGTCTTTGGCAAGGAACAGTGGAAGTTCCTTGGTGAGAGACTGAATGGATGGAGGGCCAACCTCAAGGAGGTTCTGCAGGTGATTGCCAACGCCAAACTGATCGCTGAAGCTCAAACACTCGAGGCCGAACCCACGGTAATCACCAATGCCTAAGTGCAAATACACTCTCCGGGGCGCATAGCTCGCTGTTTTCCCTCGTTGTCGTTATCTCCCTGGGATAGGATGGGGAGGAAGGAAGGAGGAAGGAGGGAGCATGGCATTGGGTGGGATCTGTGCCGAGAGGCAGTCAACGACGTGCATGCCGGACAAACCCGGGGGCGCATCGAATCGAGTCGAATCGAGACAGAGAGCGGGGCGACCCGGTTGTCCTGGACAGATACTGCATGAACGCTCATGGGTCCCGAACATGGGCACGAAGAGTCATGTCAAGCCAGACAGGGCGGGCAGCAAGCACAAGCACCGTGCCCCGGCGCTGATGCCCCATTCGAGACCCGCTTGTCGTCGTTGTCGAGCCGCTGTCGGGTCGTTTGTCGAGCCAGGCGGATGCCGGCCACCAGGCCCCACCCCGCGATGCGGACGGCGCCGCTGTTCCGGCGCGCCTCGGAAGCACCGACCCAGCAGGCTTTTTAACGCCCGCACGCTTGGCAAACGATACCCATCCGCACCAAGATCCGCCCCGAGGCTGCAACCAACCCATCCACCTGCATCCGACACTCACCACTCGCCTCGGTCCCCGTCCAATGCTGCTGCGTAGCTTCAAGCCTGTTCGTCTGGGTGTGCTGGGTCCTCTGCGCCGTGCGGCTCCCAGTCCCATCGCCGCCAGCCACGCCGCTCGTTTCGGTCGCTCGGCAGCCCTTGGTCGCCCTATGCCCCATCAGATATCCGCCATTGCGGTCGATCGCCGGTTTCTCTCGGCATACACCTCTGGCTCGTACACGAGCGGCGTGCCCCTCAAGACCACGATCTAGTGGGTATCGCCTTGCGTGCCGAGTCGCTGTTTCCATGGCGGATGTGACTCCCACAATTTGCTCTGCCTTGGATCTGCCTTGGATCTGCCTTGATTCCGTTCGAACTCGCTGTTCTCATCCCGTCAATGCTCCTTTTGTTCAATTGCACTCAACCCTCCTCCTGCTCCGCGCAGCTTTGTGATCCAGGATCGAGTCGGCGCTCTGGACGATCTGCTTCCCCAGATCAGCGGCCTCAACATCTCGCTGACCCGCATCGAGTCGCGCCCCTCCAAGACCAAGGGATTCTACGACTTTTTCATCGACTTTGACGCGCAATCCGAGAAGGAGGTCGAGCTCGCTCTCTCCAACCTCAGGGACCTCGTCAAAGAAATCAAGGTCGTCTCCACGGGCTCCAGTAACTCCGGTGCGTGCGGATTCGCCCTCGGCGATGTTCAGATCCATGACTGCGCTGATGCCTCGGCCAAGGCCTTTCATTCGCCTGTCTGTTCGGCATGGTCGTGGTCGCTGGGCTGTTTATGAATCTGACTTGTGTACCTTGGCTCGGCACAGTGCTGTCTGCCGTCCCTTGGTTCCCACGAAAAATCGCCGATCTCGATTCCTTCACCGACAAGGTGCTTTCGTACGGAAACGTGAGTAGTCAGTGCACGAGCCCATTTTCAATTTGCAGAGGGCCCACTGCAGCGCACTTTGCGGATGAAGGCCCCGGCAGGTTCCTAAACTGCGAACCATATCGACACTCAATCGTCACCAGGAGCTCGATGCCGATCATCCGGGCTTCACCGACAGCAAGTACCGCGAGCGCCGAGCTGAGATCACCAAGATCGCCCGCACCTATCGCCAGTGAGTGCTAGATCCAGTGGGATTCTCGGCATCTTGGGATGCGAGGGCGATCGCTCCTGCCGACCCCGCGTATGTGACTCGACCCAGGATGCACCTCACTCCTCCACTTGTTTGCTGACTCCACCTCGCTATACGGCTTATTGATCAATGTTCCCAGCGGCCGTCCTGTTCCCCACATCGAATACACCCCGGACGAAGTCAAGACCTGGTGAGTCCGGCATGTGTCGTCTCAGGCACCCGCGAGCAGTCCATCTCATTCACATACGACCCCATCTCTCTCTCTCTCTCTCTCTGCCAAAGGGGGACTGTCTTTGACAAGCTTACTGCTCTCTACCCGACACACGCCTGTCGCGAGCATCAGTATGTCTTCCCGGTAGGTGCTGGATATCCGATTACTCTCTTCCCATCGAAAGCCGCTGATCGGCGACGCCAACTCCAGTGGTGGACCAATCGGTCCCCAGCCCTGCTTCTGACTCGCTCGGTCGATATTGTGGATGTAGCTGCTTATCCAAAACTGCGGATACCGTCGGGACAACATTCCGCAACTCGAGGACGTCTCCCGCTTCATGAAAGGTGTGTGCAATTGTTGCACATGAGCCCGTGCCCTGAGCATTGCATCGTGGCAAAGTATGGTATCCACTGCACCGCAAGTGCCACTGACGGTCCCCTGTGCTCAACAGATTGTACGGGCTGGACGATTCGCCCTGTCACCGGACTGCTTTCGTCCCGCGACTTCCTCAACGGTCTTGCCTTCCGGGTCTTCCATAGCACCCAGTATATCCGTCACCATTCCGTGCCGCTGTACACCCCCGAGCCCGATGTCTGCCACGAGCTCTTGGGCCATGTGCCTCTCTACGCCGATCCAGACTTTGCTGACTTTTCGCAGGAGATTGGGCTGGCTTCCCTTGGCGCTACAGACGAGGTAAGCCCATGATTGGCTCCAGGAGAACCACAGAGTCCATCAAAGCACAATATCTTCACGAGTCTCCATCCCGCTGACCATTTGCTGATCTTGGTCCCACCAGGATATCCAAAAGCTTGCTACCGTAAGTTCCAACAGCCAGCGCCTTGGGCCAGCTGCTGCTTGAGGATGTGGCTCATGTCGATTGACAGTCCAAAACCGACCGCGGACTCACAACCATCCCTTCCGTTGTTCTCGATTGTATATTTGCCTGCCTGGTACTTTGCCCCGCCGAAAAGATCTACTGGTTTACTGGTAAGTCGCTGCATCCGGGCTTGGCAGGCGCGAGCTGCTCTGGGTGCTCTGGTTGCTCTGGTTGCTCTGGGTGCTCTGGTTGCTCTGGTTGCTCTGGTTGCTGGCACTGGCCACTGCTCCTCCAGCAGATGCTCCTCCATTCTCACTAACGCCGACATCAATCTTCTGCTCCCAGTCGAGTTTGGCGTCACTCGCGAGGGTGAAGGTGTTAAAGCCTATGGAGCCGGCCTGCTCTCTAGCTTTGGCGAGCTCGAGGTAGGTTTGGTAGTCGTATGTTTGTCCATCACCAACACCAACAGCAATGGCTGATGGCTGTGGTGCCAATGAGCCAGTGATGCTGACCCAAGTCGACAAACTCTATCATCCCTCCCTTGCCCCTCCGGCTCCGATAGTACTGTCTGAGTGATAAGGCCAGCCGAGCACCGTTTGTTCCCGAAGTCGTTGCCAACACCAAATACCCGTGAGTAACGTTGTCCTGGGGGCTGCGGTGTTTTGCGTTTGGTCCGCCCAGCGACACACTTGATTGATCGACGGCATTGCCGACTGACCGCCGCTGACTGCCATCTCCCTGCGACAGAATCACATCCTACCAGCCGCTGTACTTTGTCACGGAGAGCTTCAAGGAGATGAAGGAGCAAGTCCGGTGAGCAATCGCCAGTCCGGAGTGGGCGCAACCGGGAATGCAGCCACTGTCCGCCTCGGGCTGGTTGAACAACGCAGTTCCTGGCCCGCCCTGTGCGCACAACCCCATTTTCCTGCGCGCTGACCCGATTTCATTCATCTTGCATGCCCTCCCCCACCCCGATGTTGCACCGGACGGCCCTCCACCGACCCGCCAGCGAATACGCCAACTCGATGGAGCGCCCGTTCGTTGTGCGATACAACGCCCTCACCCAGAGCATCGAGGTCCTGGACACCAAGGACAAGGTTCTCCGATTCGCCTCCAACCTACGCGGCGACATCACCAGGCTGATGAATGCCATCGACCGCATTGCAATGTAATGCCGCCCCGCCCGCCTGGCTGCCCGGGGTGTGTCTTCCGGGGGTGTGTCTCCCCCCCTCCCTGCGTGATTGCGACTTGCTCGGAGCAGGGCCGACCCTGCCGCCCGTTGCTCTCCCCTGCGCGCCTCCTGTGGCTCTGTCCGCTCTTGTGAATACAACAGCCACGATCTGCGCGTCGTCGCTCCTTTGGGCCTGCTGTACCGCATGTGCGGGGTGTGTCCTGATGCACAGGGCCCATGGCGGCCGGTGTGGGCCTCTGCGCTGGTTGCACATGTGCCCCAGACGCAACAATCGCACAGCCCACAAGGAGCTGTGCCCGATCGCCTGTGCTCGCCGTCGAACGAACAAGCGACTTTCTCCCCCTGCGGGCTGCCAGGCTTGCTCGCAAGCAATCCCCGCCCCTCCATGCATTCCGCATCGGACGCACCCGCCTTTCCTTTTCGCTCGCATTGCGCTGTCCCCATGTTCCATAAGCGCGAGCCAGCGGGCTGTGTCTCGCTGAAGCCGTAATCCCATGGACTGCCCCGTCGATACCGTCGCCGTCATCGCCCACCGACCCGGCGATCGTATTCTTTGTCGATAAGGCTGCGCCGATCTCCCCCGCTGCAACAAGCCCTCCTTGATCGCCTTGGGTATGAAACTCTGCTGAGCAGCTCGCCCCTCGCTTGTGGTCCAACACGCAGAGGGGCGGGTCCCCATAAATACCTCCAGGGGGGGGAGAGTCGCCTTCTCCGCATCCCGCTCGTCTCGGTTCTTCTGCATCTTGGTTCGCAAGCAGCCTCACCAGCCCGAACAATGAAAGCCTCGTGGTCGTTGGTTGGCTCCACCCTGCTCGCTGCCTCGTCGGTCTGGGCCGATGGTTCCGCCCGTATCCGTTCGTACTCGGGCAGCAACAACAACCCAGACTCGCCTGCCCTGGGCACCCCCGGCAACCCGTACCTCAATGTCCTGCCGGCCCAGTTCCCGCAGGGGCTGCCGGATCCCCGCCTGGTCTCCAACGGCGTCCAGACTGGCACCCAGCCCAAACCCACGTTCTTTGGCTACCAGGACCAGGAGGAGCCTCTCTCGCGTGCCCAAGTCAACCTGTTCGAGACCTGGTTTGGCCAGGTTCGTGTCGAACTTGCAGATCCATGACTGGGGGAGGGGCGCTGCCCTGGCCAGATCCCACCGCCGATCTGCATGTCACCATCACCGTCTCGTCCATTGCCTGCCTGCTCTCATGGAACTGTCGCTAACATCGATCGCTGCGTTTGGCTCCTCGTTTCCCAGTTCATCAACCACGATCTCGAGGACGATGCACTCACGCCCGGCCGTCCAGGGTCGGTACCCCAACGACTGCTTCGATCTCGGTCCTGCTTCTGCGTTGCTTGAGGCTGACCATGTCCACCATATCGCCCGTCTCTGCATTCCAGCTTGATCTCTGTCGCCAACATCTCCAACGATCCCCTCTTCAAGCCCTCGGCCGACAACCCCTGGAACCCCGGTCACTCTACCAGTCTGTTTTCCTCGTCGTCCGTCACCCGGCTCGTCAACGGCGTCCCCACCCCCATCAACAACGGCAACAGCTTCCTGGATCTGTCTACCATCGTAAGTCGCCTTGCGGTTGTCTTTGCGGTTGACTATGCGGCTGTCTTCACTGACCGGCCTCCATTTGCGGCATCTAACGCTTCCATCCCACCCTCTCCCCCAGTATGGCCTCGACCCCGCCACCAACACCAAGCTCCGTGTTGGCACCGATGGCCTGCTCCTGACCGGCAACTACACCGGCGACGGTGGTGCCTACAACCCCCTGGTCGGCAACATCACCACTTACAACCTGGCTCCCTCGACGGCCCAAACTGGTCTGCTGACCAGCTCGAACGGCGCCATCACCCCTCCTGGCCTGTTCCCGCAGGACATCCAGGTTGGAGGCGACTCGCGCGCCGTCGAGAACGTGGCCCTGGCTCTGCTGCATTCCTTCTGGATCCGTGAGCACAACAGGTGCGTGCTGGCCATGAGCCGGAATGAGGGTGTGGGAGAGCAGAAGACCCTGGCGGGGCAGAGACAAGATCTGCGGCCCTTGTTCTAACAGCCTCCTTGTGCCAATCATTCAGCGTCGCCAAGGCAGTCAAGCAGGTCCTGAATGGACGTCTGGTTTCCGCCAGCGACGAGACCATTTTCCAGATTGCCCGTGCCATCACGATCAGCGAATACCAGGTATGTCTTCGCACTCGCGGCGGGACAGTGCATCACTGGGTGCCTACCATCCCGCTCGGCCCCTCTCCGGAGCCATGCAATTTCAGGCTCGCCTGCGACGCTCGGCATCCACCGGCTGACCATCATCGACGCTCCGTTTCCAGTACGTCATCTTCAACGAATACGTTCCCACCATCATCGGCAAGCCTCTTCCGTTCTACAACGGCTACAACAAGAGCGTCGATCCCACGACTTCGAACCTGTTCGCCGGTGCCATCTATCGCTATGGCCACTCGACCGTCCGCGACTACGACATCGTGGATGTGTGCACCCACCAGCCCATCTACATGTTCAACGCCACCAGCACCCTGCCGCAGATCCAAAAGTCGTTCTTTGGCACCAAGGTCAACGTGACCGATGGCATGATCGCCACCCGCTTCCCCTTTGGCGGCCAGATCGTTGTCCTTGGCTCGGGCCGCGACGTCATGGTAAGTGCGGCCACAGTGTCGGTGGGCGGAACATACGCCTGTCCATCCAGCATCCGGACGGCACTCGTTCCTGAGTGATCATGCGGAACAGAGCGACGATTCTCTGGGACTCACTGATACTATCCCCTTTCCACCCTTCCCCACCACAACGTTGTGGCAAACAGACCCCTGCCGCTAGATACCTGGCGCTTGCTTCCGGCTCGAGTGGCGACGGCTTTGCCAACATCTTCTCCTCTCTGATCCTGTCTCGTCAGGCCGGTATGTAGCCGACAGCTGCCAGCTTTGGATCGCGCACATGTGTGCTCTGCCTGCAAGTCACTGCCGGCTTTGCGCCTGCTCATGCTCCGCCGACTATCACTGCCACAGAAACCGACACCATCATCCACAATGCCCTTCGAAACTCGATCGCTCTGGACCTGTTCAGCACCGACATCCTTCGCAGCCGTCTCGACGGCCTCCCCAGCTACACTGCTGTTCGCGCTCGCTATGGCCCCTCGGATCTCCTTACGGCCCCCGAGTGCGTCAAATCGATCTCGTCGGTTGCCTGCTTCCAGCTCATTACGCCCTCAAACCCCTCCCTTGCCCAGTCCCTGCAGTCTCTGTACACCAACGTCACCAGCATCGATGCCCTCGTCGGAGCTCTTGCCGAGGAGCGTGGCCCCAACACCGACCTTCCTCTCACCATCGCCAACTATCTGGCCGAAGAGTTTGTACGCAAGAGAGATGGCGATCGTTTCTACACCCCCATCGACCAGCTCTTGCCCACCTTGGCGGACATCATCTCTGGCGAGTTCGGCATTGCCGATGGAGCCGGCATTGCGGACGAGATCTCGTCTGCCCTGGACCTCTACAGCACCTCGATGTCCAACATCATTGGCCGAAACCTTGGTCTGTACGGCCTCCCCAACAACGTCTTCAAGGTTCCCAAGTATGCCAGCGTCGTCCCTTTCTACTCCGCCTGCCCGGCCAACTAATTGTCCCGCTCCATCTTTCACCTCTCAAAGCTCCCATGAATACGCGTGGGTCGCGATGGCCTCTACTCCCGTCTGTTTCCTTCTCGAGATTTGCTTGTTTCTCGAATCTATTTTCCCTCTCCTGGTTCGCTTGATGCATTTTTATATGACTTTGAAACCACCAGGAGTGCACTTTGCACTTGAACGAACGGGACACTGCCCATTCTATGAACATGTAGTATGTGATGAGCTTGCGTCAAGCAATGCCATAAGAAATAGAACAGATCACCTCCGAGCGAAGACCACCAGTCGCTCTCCGGTCTCCACAATCGACATGTACACTGGTCTCGGAGTGCCGGTGGCGAATGGTGCTCTTGGACACACTGGCGAATGGTCACGGCCAGCGCGCGATGGTATTGGGAAACAAACTATTCGGTCAACGATCAAAATCACGGGTGACCCGTTTATGAGTTGGATTGACTGTAGTTCGGGTCCTGCACACACACATACCCGTCATCAGTGCCGCCCCAGGACGATCACTGTTATGGAGGAGCACTCATGGATGCGTATTCCCCGTTTCGCTCCGAACATGCTGTATTCACAGTTTTTGCCCAGGATCGACGCAGCGATCACGACGGTACTGATCGACCGGTGACATATTTTGCTTCTCCATTTCACTTGGCCCACTCTGGTTGAGTTCCTTGTTCTTTGATTTGCCATTTTGGCTTTTGGCTCTTGCGACACACCGAATAAACTCAAGCCGAATAGGGCTGCGTACGCAGGGGTTGGCGTGGATCAGTGGCCTCAGACGGGCGGGTTGTGGGCGACTTGCCATGGGCACCGACAGTGGTTGTGGTTGTGGTGCCCGACTCGGGCTTCCAGGTGCTTGCCGACGCCGAGCCCTTGCGTTGATTCTGCTCCTCGGAGGCTCCCCAAAGCTTCGATCCCAGGACAAAAACGGTGGTGCCCATGGTTGCCGAGACGTTCATCAACGATCGGAGAGTAAAGAGGCCGCTCGGATCCGAGAAGGAGTAGTTGAGGGGATACAAAACCACAACAACTTGCACCCAGAAGGAGATCTGCGGATGCACCAGGAGTCACGGTGAGTATGGAGGTTTACCGTGCCCTGAATGTTCCCATATTGGGAAAAGTGGGCATGGAGTTGTTTGATATGGCTTTGTCGGGTCGCCACAAACGGCACCAGAGCGAACGCCGCTGCTCGAGGCAGTACATCCGTTCATGACTCCGGGTGGAAGGTGTGAATCAAGATGGTAATACCCCCCCCCATTGAGCGACATCACAATCTTGCCGCCGGCCTCACATCATGATGTGCACGGTTAGCCGCTCTGCACTCACACAGAGTCGGTAGTTCTGGACGAACGGCAAGAGACTGCTCAAGCGGGGGTCGACTGGAGCAGGCGGCGGTTGTGCCGTTCTTACCGAGGATCTCAGGTTTTTCTCTTCGTTGAACTGCGACGGGACATTTCGAGTTGAGTGCCCGATCCAGAAGCTGGTCAGTAGGATCGCCATGAATATAAAGAAGATCGAGATCGGGAATGGATCAAAGCTCAGCGTGGTGGAACTTTTGCAGAGCCCAGACGACTCGATGCTGTTCCCGAACGAATCGGTGTTGATGATGGTTCGGATCCACTCCAGGGGCGCCGTAAAGTTCCAAACGAGAATAATGCCCTGGTGTTGCGGTTGTCCCGTGTGTCAAAGGCGTTGCGGGCAGGGGTTGGAAGTGTGTCGTGACGAAATCCATGGTGTCAGTTCGAGCATGCATCCAGGCGAGCATGTATCAATGCGGATACACTCCAGCAGCATCAGCTTGTACCCTTGCAGTCCATCAAGCCCATCCAGCCATCCAACCACAAACCCATCGACACATCCAACCACAAACCCATCCACACGAACATTCGGGCACCCGCCCGCCAACACATACCAACGACACCAGCATCGGAGCAGCCATCGTGAAGAAGAGTTCGTGCGGCCTGAAGCTGATGATCTCGGCCTTGGGGTTCTTGAAGATGCGATAGATGCGCCACATCTTGATGAGCAGTGCGCCAAACATCAGCATCATCGGCAGGACAATCACATATGGCGTCGCCATGCAGGCGGCGTTGAGCGTATTGGCGTCCTGGATGACATTGTCATCCATGCCCATCAGATAATTGCCACACAGGGCGATGCTGGCGCTGAAGCCCATCAGCACCAGAAACGTCGGCGACCCGCCCTTGATTTGGGGCTGTTCACGGTTGAGGATGATGAGGAGGGTGATGCCAAGGGTGATAACCTGGCTGAGGGCCGTGATCAAGAATATAACGATTCGTAGACCCATCGAGATCAGGTGGCGATTCTCGTAGGGAAAGACGGGGTTGAACTGGCCCATGGGCACGATGCCCTGGAAGTACGTGTTCAGCGTGTTGGTGAAGGTGAAGTTCAGGCAGTCGTTGGGACCGATGATGGTGTTGCCGTTGACCTGTGAGTCCCAAATCGGCACGACAAGGGTTGTAAGCACACGGGCAAGTTGACTCGTCGCTGTGGACGGTGCGGGAGCTGCAGACCTTCTATCCCGAGCAGACTGCTGGCAACAACTCATGCGACACTCCATTGTCACTCATCTGCACTACTGCCGCCAGCTTATCTCTGGGTGTTTGGGTCGTGCTGTAACACTTACATCATAAATGGGACCGCAGTACCGGGAGTTGTCCGGGAGCGACTTGAGACGGGCAACTTCGGCCTGAATGGCTGCCACCTGATTGACGTCGAACCAGCCAGAGATCCCGGTGATGTAAGTAAGGCCGCTGAGCAGGCCAGAGTTGACCATGGCGGTGTCACTGAGCGGCACGCCGTCGATGTAGTTCTGAACAAATGGTCCAAAGATCGTGATCCAGTCAAAGGAAGCTGTCGCCAGAACGCGGTTGCCATAGTCGCCGCTGGGATCGGTGTTTGCGGCAGCGATGTAGGATCCATTTGAGGCTGCATAGGTCGCCGGGGGCGTGAGCGGGCGATTGGGCACAAATCAGCAAAGCTCCATTATCGTTTTGCAGGATGGTGTCACGGAATTGTGTCCATACTCACTGAAGACAGCAACAGGAATGACCGTGTCGGTCTGGTATCCAAGGACCTTGACGCCGTCGGCCAAGAACTGCTGCGAGACTAGATGTAAGGCGTGTGTGAGCTAAGTGCATCGCAAATGAGTGGCCGAAGGATTGCGTGCCCACCTTGGGTTTCGGCAAATGGATAGTAGAATGTGCCGATGCTTCGGGTGATCATTTTCGCTCCAGGAATGGCCTTCTGCAGACCCAAGAGAAACATATTGGCGTGGATCATCGTTCTTGGGATCTCCATTGGAAGTAGATACCCAATTGGGATGTTGCCATTTGCGAAGCTGACGTCCGACCGGCTCTTGGCAAACAGACCAGCGGCGTATCCAGTCAAGTACTTTGCTTCCTCCTGGCGCAAGGAGTACCAGCGCGTGTTGGCCGGGATGGGGTTGATGTTGGAGGTCGTCCAGGTGAGAACCTTGAGGCTGGGAAAGTTCTGGGTCAAGGTCACGGTGAGATTGAGCTGCTGGGAAATGGTCACTCCCAGGATGGCAATGTCGATGGAGTTTTGTTGGATAGTGTCGTGAATGAGCTGGTAGTTGGTGTTGAAGCCAATGTTGAAGAGCGTGTAGATGGATATAGAGCTTCCGAACTGAATCTTGAGGTTATTGAGTCCAACGTTGAGCGAGTGTCCGAAACCAGAGTCTGCGAGGTGCAGCATGGCAGTTCGCTCGGGTTAGTGTCGTAGCCGGACCGCGAGTGCTATCGCAAACGGGCAGAGTAGGGTGTTGAATCAACGGCAGCTATGGGTGGGCTCGCAAATGGGACTGCACCTGTTGGCGGACTCGAGCAAGTCAGCAGGATGTTGATCGGTGGGCGATCTACAAGCATCGTGGATGTGGCGAGTTGTCAGTGGCATGGCAAGCACAAGCAATATGAGTAAAACTACCGACGCCATTTGTAGCGACATCCACGGCCGATACCGATCCAGATACCGAGGATCTGGTCGAATGTGTCGGTGTGCACCATCGCTGCGGATGAGGCTCGATGGACATACATGTGAGAGTGTAGACGAGGCTCAGGTCGTGGAAGGTCTGCTTTCCGTCAAAGGATATGAGGGCCTTGGCCTGCTGCCCCAGAGACACCTGTGCGATGCCAGCGTCGGTGAAGCCTGTGAGGGTGTTGCCACTGAGCTGGGCAGCAATGTCGTAGTAGCTGGAGGCATTGGCCACGCTGACGATGCGAATGGCGGGCGATACGTTGGCCAAGGCGAGCAGATTGTTGGGCATAGCGGGAAGGGCAATGATGACTGTGTTTCCGCCGTTGGCAAGCAGTGAGCGAGCGTTGATGCCTTGGCCCTGGGTGGAGGCTGTAACGGCTCCGCTGAGACGCGAGGCTGTCGAGTGTATCGGGGCGATTGTGAGTATGAGCATAGGAACGGAGCTCAACAGCTCGTGACTGCAAAATTACGACGTGCGATGGTGTGCACCGCTGGCTTATAGCGGCGCCTGCGGTGGAACAGTGTCATAGCGTGTGATCGCATGCAACTGACAAAGATCCCCACGGAGATGCCAGCAGCAGAGTGGCTGCGGTGTGTGCGAACAGATTCAGGTGCCTGGGTATCAGCAAACCCAGATGCCCGAACAAGGCAGCGAGATGGAAAACTCACGATCGTAAACCAGCAGAGAGTCGACGACACCCGCGCTCACGGTAAAGCCGTCCGTGACATTGAAAACGCAGGCGCCTTCGTCCATCGCGGGGCTCTGGAAGACAACGGCGGTGGTGTTGACGTTGCCGCCAGTGCTTGCGGAGCTGAATGTGGCCGTTGCGATGGAGCTCCGGCCCGTGGTAGGGTTCCAGACGGCGACGCGGTAGGTTCTCGAGGGATGATAGTAGCCAGCGAGGGTGAGGCTGATGGTTGTGCCGCCGGCAATGGGGAAGATATTGGGCGAGGCAGAGAGGACAGAGAATGCAGCTGCATATGCAGCCAGGGCCAGGACGAGCAGGCACTTGGCCAGCAGCCGGCCAGTCGAAACAACGGACAGCATTGTCGCGACAGGCATCATCGACACCATCGACGTCGCGCAAGGCCGAGTATCGATGTTGGGGTGGAAAGGGCGATGCGGCCAAGTCGAGGGATTTGTACTGCGGCGGTTTCTGTCCAAAGCCATCGACACATGCGACACTGGATCACGAGCAGGCTGGTGGGTGATGTCAGGCTGGCAAAACGAGCTGCGTGCTGGGCCAGAGCAACCATCTGCCGGGCCTGCAGTGGATGCATTGGATTCAGTGATGCAGTGGACATTGGATGCATGTCATGCTTATGAACAGCAAAGTCTGCCCAGGACGTGTGAGTGCGAAAGCAGTGCGAATGGCGCTGATTGGGAGTCCTCAGCACTGATTGAGAGAGCCGTCAGCGCTGATTGTTGTCCGTGGGATCACGCCCGGGTATCTACGTCTGGATCCTTATCCCATCGCTGCAGACAGAGTGTGGCGAGCGGGGCTCGTGGAGACAGATTCGCAGAATCCAGGGGGACATCGCGATCTGGCCCGTGGGAACTGATGCCCGGCCGGGCTGCGCTTTTTTTTGTTGGCCAAGCCGATCCGACAACCGCCGCCATCCCCCTCGTCCTTGCTTGATCGCTACCACGCCAATCCCTCACTTGCCCTCCCCCTCCCCGACGGCATCCATCCGTCGACAATGCCGCCAAAGAAACCCGTCGCCCCCAAGATCGAGACTCTCACAGAAAATGAGGAGATTCTGCTGGAGACCCTGCGGTCTGAGCCTCGGGTGCGCCTTCGCTCTCGCCAACGCTCCTATTCAGCACCCAACCGGCGGACAAGGCGACAGCGACGCATTCGATCGGCTCTGGATACTCACAGTCCATCAATATCCATTCTATGTAGGGCATGACCACCTCCCAGCTGCTGAGCAAGCTGGGCGACGAATGGAACCAGGAGATCCTCGTCGTCCAGATGAACCAGCTGTCTTCCAAGAAATATGTCGACTTGATGAGCATCGGGAAAGAAACGGGCTTCAAGGCCCGGAACGATGACGAGATCTCAAAGTGAGTCGTTGTTCTTGAGGATTGAAGTGGTGGGGTGCTGTCTTGTTGGACGACATTCGCTGCGAGCTGAGATCAAAGCGACATGGCTGCACGAACCGAATACGATCGGGGTCATGTCCACTCATCGGACATTGTGATCGGAGAGGCAGTCCAAAAACGAAGCGATTTCATCGATCCGCACGCCATGGATAGCTATCCGGTCCCGGATGACCGATGGCACAGCCGCTACAGGAGTACAGATGGACACACCGGCCGAGACAATCCTCGGATACAGCTAATCCGACGCCGCCTGGACTTGCTGCCGACCACCCAGACTAACAGGAATGGATCAACAAGAGTATATCGTTTACAATCTCATCAAGGGCGTGGGCGACAAAGGTAATTTCGAGCGAGCGGTTCGACCTGGTACATGGCACAGGCCTGCTGCCTCGTCCCGCATAACACAGACGATAGATGCGAGCCTCATCCGGCCTGACGTTGATGTGCAATGTGCTGCCGATGCCCTGGGATAGAGCAGAGCGCATTCCATGCACGCTGCGGATAGGACGATCGTGTGGATCATTGTGCTGCCCATAGATTATGGAGATGATGACGGGCACGCATCGCCTCACGATCGCATCACAATCGCTGCCAACATTCGCGTCCGGCCGTGCTGTGGCCTGCATAGGCGAGTTGTCTGAGTCATCACCGATTCTGCGCACCAGGAATATGGATCAAGGATATTGAACGCAAGTCCAAGGTGCACACCCAGCATCTTCAGGCCATCATCAAGAGTCTCGAGCGGCGGCAGATGATCAAAAACGTCAAATCCATCAAAGTAGGCATCTGGCGATTCGAGCGATGTGCGATCACGATTCGCTCAACCGAACGCGGGTGTATCGTGGCAGCCTGGAGCCATTGGAATGCGTCGGAACTGACATCTTCATTGGATCGCTCGGCACAGTACCCCACCCGGAAGACATATATGCTGTATGAGCTCGAAGCATCGTCAGAAGTCACTGGCGGACTGTGGTACACCGACCAGGAATACGATGAAGAGTTTGTGGAGGCGATCAGCCAGCAGTGCTACAAAATGATTCTGTCCAAGGTTTGTCATTTTTTGCTCTCATGCACCCGAGCGATATGCACATGATGAAACGAACGTTCCGATCCACTCGCCAGATCGCTAACTGTCACTCTGGATCCGAATCGCATCTGCCACCAGAGCTTCCCACACGACCCGGATGCCATTTTTCCAGCTGATCATAACGGATACGTGACCGCAACGGATATTCTGACCTTTATCAAGAGAACCAAACTCGTCACGGTCGAGCTGGGTCGGGGCGACATACAACAGATCCTCGATCGGCTGCTGTATGACGGCAAGATCACGAAGCGGACACGGGTTGCTGGAGAAGGAAGCGCCATGAGAGGAATCAAGTACGACACCCTCTCTGGCGGCGACGGCAGTGGCGGCGACGATGGCGAAGAGGTCATCGGGCACGTTTACGACGACGACGACGAGGATTTGATCATGTACAAGGCCGAGAGGGACATTCGAGGCGGACAAAGCGCCTGGGCCGATTTCCCGTGCGGCAAGTGTCCTGTCATCGAGCATTGCTCCGAGGACAGCCAGGTGTCGCCCTCGAGCTGCAGCTACTACAAAAAGTGGCTGCAATTCTGAGTGCCTCTTGCGCCTTTGGTCCAAAGTAAATCTGGAGCCAACATACACTTTATTCAGAAAAAAATGGGACAATATAGCCGTTTCCATGAACATGTAGTATGTGCTGTGCTTGCGTCAAGCAAAGCCACAAGAAATAAAACAGATCACTTTGGCAGCCTCCGAGTGAAGACCGCCGGGTCGCTCTCCGATCTCCACAATCGACCTGCATACTGTGATCATGTTGCGCGCCGCATTGACGTCGCGATTCCACACTGTCCGGCAGCTGGGATTCTTGCAGCTCCTGACAAAGTGGGAATTCGCAACACTGGGCGCATCGAGTCCTTCCAACCGAACTGGCTCCAGGCACTTGGAGCACACTTGCGAGGTGTTGAACTCGTTCGTCGAGACTACCTTGACGCTTCCATGATGGTGATTGGGACGGCGACGGTGGTGCTCGAATTGCTCAAGTACCGAGCAAACCGCTGCCTCCGAGGGCTGGATGCATAGCCCCTTGCCTTGTCGCCATGACGCATTGCCAAAGGCGATCACCACATCGGTCCGTATCGGGGCGTGCTTCAGGACGACCTTGCACATCCTGTCGACGGCCACTTGGCGTCTCCTGTGGCCCGTGAAGCGATGGTGACGGGCCTTCTTGCCAAGGTGGAAGTCGAGCTGCACCCGCAGCTCCGGTCGCAGGACATGGGTGAGATGGACCTTGAAAGCCTCCGAGGACGACACCTTGGGCGAGGGGGTGGTCGACATCCAGGTCTCGATGCTGAGTCGATACTTTCATGTGTTGTGCCACTTGGTGTTGGACGTATGGCCACACATGTGCTGGTAGTGGCCATTGGAGAATGAGACCACCTCGTCTTGGTGGCCCGGTGCTTGGATGACCGCCGTGAAGATGGAGCCGACTCCAGGATCGATGCCAATCCAAGTGGTGCGGTTGGGGTCTGGGTCGCCGATGTGGGTCTGGATGCGCTGTTCGGCAGTCGGAGGAGGCTCGATGGTACTCGGTGCGATCGGTTTCGACGCACAAAACTTGACGAGACCGATGGTGCATCCAATTCCATCGGTGCTGATCTCGTAGTTTGAACAGCTTCTTGTTTCACGTCCCGCTCTTGAAGAGGGAACTACGCAGCTTGAAGCAACTGCGCCATAGACGATCCTGGTTGTTGACACCGTCATCACCTTGTTCCTTGAGCATGTCCCGGGTGAGTCCAAGGCGTTTCTTGGACCAAGGAGTTCCCAGAGAGTGACGGTGTCGATCTTGACATACTTGGCCGTGGCAGTGCACAGAGGAACCCTCATGCACACGGCCGGAGGAGTGTCAAGAGCGAGGCTGGCTTGAGAGCCACTTGATCCTGGATGCCAGCGTGTGATCTTGGCCTTGGTGAACCTCTTGTCGTCGGAGGGAATGCCTCTGCAGTGAGCTCGTCCAGCTTGGCCTGGCGCTGCAACTCGGTGACTCGGAGGGCGGGCATGTCACAGTCGATCCACTTGTGGACATTGTCGACCATCTTGTCCCGGCGAGGATTCCCACATGGTGTGAGAGGCGATGGAGGGCCCGGAAGCGGTCCTGGTCGGTTGCTGTACCGAAACTCGTCCAGGACGTGGCCCAAAGTCCGGGTAGAGGAACTCGAGATCGGCCTTGGGTGAGTCCTGCCCTGGTTTCTCGAAGAGCTCGAGACAGGCCTCGATGGCTTCGTGCCTTGTGCTTGTTGGCTGGGAAGATGGCAGCGCAGAAGCGGCGAAGGAGTCGCCAGTAGGCCAGGTCGAGGTGGGTGGTGCAGTTGGTGGCATAGGCATTGACAGCCAGTGTGAGAAGCTGACTGTGTAGCACCATCAGGCAGACGAGGGGGCCGGAGGCAGGTCTGCGTGCCGAGTGGACTGGTAGTCGCGAAAGGAAGCGACCAGATGCTCGTTGTATTTCTCATTGTCCCCGGTCGGGGAGAGGGCACCGTCCTGGACGATCTTGAAGCATTGACGGATGAATGCAGGGGTGGACTTGGAGATGACGGGGACGGGAAGATCCTGCTCGATGCACCGGAGGATGTGCAGGTTGAGCAGCCTGGATGCCTCGAACTGGATCTGGGTCATGGCCTCGACGGTGGCGGATCTGGGTCATGGCTGCGACAGTGGCCTGGATCTTGTCGCGGAGAGCGGGATTGAGACAACAGCCATCCATCATCTGCTTGAAGCAGCTGAACTGAGGGGCGGATGACCTTCCATCCACGAGTGGGGACAGAACTCTTGAGGGGGTGATATTTTGGACACTTGCTAGTGTTGCAGCGTTCGTGATCGGTGCCATCGCACTGGCGACATCGCTTGCCGGTACTCGAGGAAGTAGATGGACCAGGCTCGGTGGGATCGACATCCATTGGATCTGTAGAAGCAGTGGTGGTGAGCGACGGAGCAACAGACGAACAAGCATGCGTGGGGTCAGAATACGAACCAGAGACAGGCTCCGACTGTGACTTGGCTTTCTTGGGCCTGGGTGGCCGAGGCTGGCCATCACCGGCACCCTTGCGCTTCGGAGGCATGGGGCAGAGGATGCTGGATGCCTGCCAGTGGTACTGGTCAGAGCAGAGACTTTTTTTATCGTACAATAGCGCGATGATCAGATCAAGGCGAGATGAGGGAAGAAAGCAGCAGGACGAAGGTGTGGCATTTATACCCGAGAGCAGGAACCCGTCTGCGCGGGCTGGTTGGGGAAGTGACCCTGTTCAAAAATCGCCGAGAGGTTCAAGCCAGGGATGTGAACGCGAAAATGGCGGCTTGATTGGAGGGAACTCAACCCCAAATTGGAGGAACTCAACCCCAAAGAAGTTCTCGATGGGATTGAAGTCGGGCGAGGCAGGTGGGGTGAAGATCACTGACCATCCTCGGCGCTCGATGCAGTCCAGGACAGCCATTGTCTTGTGCATGCTGACATTGTCCATCACAATCACAGAGTCGTCTGGGAAGGTCGCTCGCTCAAAGAACTCGACCATCGAGTGTGTCTTGAATGATGTGGGGATGTACATGCGATGCAGCACACCAGAGTGGTTGATGGCAAATGCAGCCGAGACAGACTTGTGCTTCATGTGATTGCGCTGGCGAAGCGGAGCACCCTTCGGTGAGTATCCGTAAAGAGGGAAAATGGATTTCCTGATCCCTGTCTCGTCGACAAAAACGAATCGTCGTGGGTCGATGGAGCGGGCCTGGTCCCTGAACTGTGCCACTCGCTCATCCAGTCGCTTGGACTTGTAGAGGTGTGTTGCCCTCTTGTGTGAGAGACCTGCTCGGTGGATGGCAGTGTGGCAGAGTGAGAGTGATACTTTCCTCTGGAGGATGGACTCGAGCTTGCATCGCAACACAGGACCAGTCTGGAACGGGTCCTGTTCAATCAGGGTGCGAATGACTGGACATGCCTGCTCGAAGAAAGTGGATCTGCGAGCTGGGACCCGGGATGGGTCATCCAGCTTGCATCCTCGGTGCCATCGATGGATGGTGCTCTTGGATACACTGAATATGGAGGCGACCTTACGCAGGCTATGGATGAGGGCGTAGCATCGCAATGCGGCGGTGCGAAAGTCGGATGTGTGGCGAATGGTCATGGCCAGCGCGCGATAACATTGGGTAACAAAATGTTTGATCAATGGCCAAACCCTGGGTGTCCCGTTTTTA
>NW_026516395.1:0-62109 GCF_025602895.1 Polychytrium aggregatum
CCCTAAACCCATAAAATTGGGTTCCTCGAGTATTTTGGCGCTATTATTGATGTCACCGTATTTTTGCATCGATGGAAAATGTGACGGCCGGCACGCCGCCACATGTGCGCGGCAGGCTGACACTGCCCCGTCCTCTTGCTGGGCTGGGCCTATAAAAGGGCACTCCGCCCTCCCCGGGACAGGCCCAGCAAGAGGAGTCTTCTGTTTTCATCCGTCTGAATATACTTCTCGCTCCAAGGCACCGTCCCCGTCCCAGCTCCGTACCCGTCCGTTACAGAAAACCCCGAACGAATGGTGGTCAGGACGAAGAGAGCAGCGCCCAGCATGTCCAAGCTGGCTTGGCCATCGGAAACCTTCGGTCAAGTCCCCAACAATCACATATCGCATGTTCCCGTGATTCATGACGGGATCTGGCTTTGCCCTCGATGCCATCCCGGAAATGAAACGGGATGGCTCCACAGGACACAGACATTCTGCCTGAGCCAGCTGTCTCGCATAGTCCGCGCGACATCACACGAAGCACCATACCACTACTGTGGACTGCCCATAACAACAGGAAGATTGCATTTATTACCTGTTTCATCAGCAGCAATCAAGGACCAACCATACTTTGAAAAGTTCCACTACAGTGACGTTAAGTGAGGCCTGGCCTGTTCATGTAAGTACAGGAGCGCCGCATTTTTGATGATCATAACCTTCGACAAGGACAGTGATTCGACCACGGGATCCACAAATCCGATCGGTCAAACCATTCATGCTGACCCCTAATGCACAGTCATTATCCAAGCACGGAAATCAGTCGATGTACTCATTCGCGCTGAGAACAAAACGGAGAGAATCTGAATCAAGTTCGGACCAAACCATTCCACGCATATACATCGGAACAGTATGGTCGAGGACAGAGGTTTTCTCGGATATTCACAGTTTATATCATATCTGCACTAAAACAGAGATACAACGGCAAAATCGAGGTAGAAATCGGCCGATAACACGCACCGGCTTGCATAGATGAGGATGAAGCCTTGAACGCCCAAGCGGGAGCCATAGAAATATTATTTGACGGATCAAGTTCGAGACCGAAGGTGTCAGGCCCATTGTTCTGATACACACCAGGAAAGATTTACAAGCTAGAAAGCGAGAAACTCATCATGTAGCAGGCCCTAATAGTCCTGCCAACTAATATGAAACATATTTTTCACGACCTGAAATAGGGGACTCGCTGAATGGACAGTCCGACCCAGCAAATCTTCCGGGGGTGGGACCCGTGGGCCACTCAAATAGTCCAAAATGTGTCGAAATGCGGAAAACCCACGGGGAACTGATAAATATAATACGGCCGCAGAGACAGAATACAATATATTGATAAAAACAGGTTCGGAGCGGCCATAGGGCTGAGCTGTTATATGAGTGACAGAGCCTATGGTTCTATGGAAACTGGATCGATAGAATTGGGATGATATTGTATATATTGTTGATCGAAATCAAGGCGAGATGGCCGAGTTGGTCTAAGGCGTCACGTTAAGGCCGTGATCTCCCCGGAGGCGTGGGTTCGAATCCCACTCTCGTCAATTACTTCAGCATCGTAGCGCAGTGGAAGCGCGCGGGGCTCATAACCCTGAGGTCGGAGGATCGAAACCTCCCGATGCTAGCCTTTTTTTGCTTCCATTTCCCGCTTCCCACTCTCCTTCCCGTGGTCCGTCATTTGTACTCTCATCCCAGTGTGCTGGCTCTTCTGTGGATCATCGTCATTTTTTGTTTTTGTTTTTGTCCCCTCGCTTCGAGCCTTCTCTATCCACAACGAGCTGCTGTCCGGCGCCGTCCTGTGATGTTGGTACTGTCGTCTGCTGGTGTGCTTGTGGCCTCAATCTCGGCAAACTGCTCCGTCACCGCTTCGATCGTCAGCCTTCGAGTATTTCTCGATCTGCTCTCTACATCTCGTCGGCTTCATACCAACATCACGTCTATGCTTCACTCTTGGCAATTTTGATCCTGTCAGTTTGTTGGTCTGAGCTGCATGGCCCACGCGGCCCACTACGGCCTCGGGCAAGCAGCCGTGGATTCTGCGCCGTTGGGCTCTGTGCTCCGTCTCATCCCTTGCCTGTTTGGGCTGACCTGTCGGTGCTCCAATCCGCCTGTCGATCTTTGCCCTTCGTCGCTCTCCTCTGGCTGCCGTTGCTCGTCCCTCCGACACCCGCTCCAGCCTGCTGGCCTTTCAATCTGAAGCAGATTTGGTCGGTACGCAATCGCTTTTGGCCCATTGGATCGACCCTTTGTCTTAGCCAGATCGGCTGCCGTTGCCAACTTTCACTGTCCAAATCCCCGGCCTTGCCCAGTTTATTCGAGCCGGCATCTCCGACATGGAGTCGCTCTCGCATCGACCCATTCTCTCTGGTTTGGCCTTTACACTTGCATATCTGTATCCTTGTGGTCATATCCTCTCGTCTTTATTCAACCGCGACCATGTCGATTGAGTCCCAATCTCACCCAAACATCATCGGTCTGGTGGCTATCCTGTAGCAATCACCTCGCCGTGTGCCGAGCTCTTCGGTCATCCCTGTCCTGCTTTCTCTGACCGCTTCTCCTGCCAAAGACTTGTCCCTGTGTCTCAGCGCTCTCATCTGCACTTCCAAAATCGATCTTGCTCCCAACAGTGGTCATAATGTCGGGCTCGCCATCCATATCTCCATCTCCATCTCCATCTCCATCTCCATCCATATCTCCATCTCCATCTCCATCCATATCTCCATCCATATCTCCATCTCCGTCTGCATCTCCGTCGTCAGAGTCGAGGCCCTTGTATCCCAGCACCTCTCCTCCGATTCCCTTGCTCCACACCCTTCCCCGACAGTATGCCTCCTCCAACTTCGTCACTCAATCTTTGCTCTTCGTTTTCCTGCACCCGTGATTCACACCGCAGCTCTTCTCTTCAAGTTTTTGATATGTTCCCTCACGAGATATCGGTTTACAACCGCCTCGTTGCTATTCTTGAGTCAGGGGACGTTCGAATGTAAGCGCTCCGCTCCTCGTGCATGGTTCAGAGTGGTATTCTCTCACCTCACTTCCTTCTCCTTTCATAGTCAGGAAATTGGGTTCGTCCCCACCGACTGCATCCCCTCCGACGACAATCCGAACTACCCGTTCGTGCTTATCGATGACAATCTCGGGATCTCTACCGATAGTATCTCCCTGCTCTTTGAAGTTGCGTCTGCCATCTTCCAATCGTCCAGGAAGCTCTTTCGACAGCAATCCCAGTCCATTCGAGGTACGAGTCTCTCGTCATTGGTGTCTTTGACCTCGGTCGTGTATTGACTGCTCTGTAGAACTCTGCCAGTCGTCCAAAATCCTTGTCCTCCTCAACCCAGAGATCTACTCCGTATGGAATGCGAGGTATGTTGCTCGATACTTTCGTTAACTTTGCCTGCTCCGACCATCCATCGTGGCTTGTCATGTCGTTTCTGGTTGTGACTCATTCTTCGCTCTGTTTCTAGAAAGGACCTTTTATCTTCAGGGTTATTGCAGCTGCAACCAGAACTGGAACTCTTGACACTTGTCTTCTCCAAGTTTCCAAAGAGTACCCAGGGATGGAATCATCGGTAGGTACCTTTCTTTCGGATCCACTTGTTCCTCTCCTTTCCTTACTTTTGTCTCTTCAGTCACTGGATCATGCGGCGCTTGAAGTCTTCTCTCACCGACCAAGAGTTCCATCGTCACTGTCAATGTGAACTCGATGTTTGCGATCGTGCATCCGAACGCCACAAGACAAACTACCACGCTTGGACTCATCGGCGCAAAATTGTCGACATGTGTCCTGCTCTGGTATGGCCCCGATCCACAAATTCGTGATGAAAGAATCGAGCTGATATGTCCCGCTTCTCCCACTCGATCCAGATTCCTCAAGACCTGATCCTGAGCAAACGATGGTGCCAGTCACATCTGTCCGATTACAGCGGATGGCATCACCGCCAGTCGCTCCTGAGGGATGCGTTTACATCAGAATCACCCACTAATCAGTTCAGCTGGATCGAGGAGTGCATATTCATCGAAGAGAGCATTCAAAAATATCCCGGATACGAAGCTCTGTGGCTCCACTTGCGGTTTGTTGTCGGTCAAATGCTCACTCCGCTCCTGAGCCAGTCCGACTCATCCGTGGATCCCCGCACACCTCTTGAGGACGAACGGCGATTACTATGGGGTCGCTTTTGTTCTTCGATCACAAGCCTCAAGAATCCCGCCGAAATGCGAGCACTACACCCCACCGAAGCGTCGATTCCGGATATTTTGAGCCATATTCTTGATTTCGTAGCGTTGCGCGCGCAAACAGATGAAACAGCTCAGGGTCTGGATCAAGATCGGAAGCTAGCTCAGCGAAAGTATGCCCTCCTGCTTGCACTCTGGATCGGTCAGGCTCTCAAATTGAACAAAGAAGAAACAAAGCCCGTTTCAGCGAGGCTCTATGAAACAGGATTGGTCGTTGCCAAGTACTGGCGTTAAGCTCGGTTCCGGTGAATACAATTCTCTTTTAGCCCTCAAATATGGGACAAGCATGTCCCGCCAATCAAGGAATGAGTGATAGAGCGAGCGAGGGATGCCTGTTTTCAAAGGAAGTCCCCTAATCAACATCGCAGTTTGCTGGGACAGATTCGGGACGAAGGTTGCACAGCGCCATGTCCTCTGAGATCAAACTTTGCCGGGTTTCGATCCAAACAAACCAAGCCATGGACGTTTAAAATCCAAGGCATGACTTGATTGTGATCATAATATGGTATGCGTGAATTCAGAGAGCATCAGTATTCCACTCGCCAAGGAAGCAATCGAGGAGTGCTCTTCCCAGGGATATGCGCCTTGCAAAATCAATTGGCTGGATGCACGTTAAATAGGAGAATTTGATCAAGTGTCGATGCATTCGGCGCGAATATTAGCAATTGCTAGACGATGCGTTTGAAAAACAGACTGCTATCAAGATATTCAGAGTAGACCGAGGAAGCAACACGACTATCGGCTTCGGAGAATGACAGACGGGTGGTAAACGAAAGCAAGTCAGAATGGGAGACCACAAGGCCACATGAGGACGAATGTCGGCTATTCGATTAAGGCCTGCTAATATCAGAAAGACGAGCTCGGAGGAATAAAGTCAGGAGCAGCGACGGGAAGGTAGTGGCAAGCGAAGCGGCGACCGAAGCAGGTTGCCGAAACTGAGGGCCACAAGCACACCAGCAGACGACAGTACCAACAACACAGGACGGCGCCAGACAGCAGCTCGTTGCGGATAAAGAGAAGGCTCGAAGCGAGGGGACATGATCCACAGAAGAGCTAGCACACTGGGATGAGAGAACAGACGACGGACCACAGGAAGCAAAAAAACAGATAGTATCGGGAGGTGTCGATCCTCCAGTCTCTTGGGTTGAAAAAGCTCTGTGCTTCCACACTGTGCCAAAATAAGTGACGAGAGTGGGATTCGAACCCACGCCTCCGGAGAGATCACGGCCTTAACGTGACGCCTTAGACCAACTCGGCCATCTCGCCTTGATTTCGATCAACAATATATACAATATGATCCCAATTCTATCGATCCAGTTTCCATAGAACCATAGGCTCTGTCACTCATATAACAGCTCAGCCCTATGGCCGCTCCGAACACGTTTTTATCAATATATTGTATTCTGTCTCTGCGGCTGTGTCAAGTCACTGCTCCTGAAGTTGGCTCTTTGATTCCGGAATCTTCGATGACCTTGGTCGAGGCCAACCCTCCATCACCACCACCCTGTATCTTCAACCCATCGTCGTACCCGTTCGCCATCAGCGGACAGTCGTTGGGAATATTCATGCGAGCCATGGGTCGTTTCGCAGTTGAATCCGACCGCCTTTGCCACGGATCGCTTTCTGCATCGCTGCCCTGCGGTTTTGAATCAGAGGTCGTTCTGCACCGTAGACATGGCACTATCGAGTCCGAGCAGTGCGTCCGCTGATCATCGATTCAGATCACCCTCCTCCACGCACGAGCCTGTCGCTCCGGCAGGCCCGACACTCGTTGGCCGCGAGAGGCCGCACGGCCATCCAGGGTCCGTGGTGATCCAGCGAGTGGAAGCTCATGGCGCAGCGGCCGGGCAGCTTGCTGCTCCTCGAGATCTCGCCTGTCCGCCCGTGCGATTGGGCGTCCTTCCCAAGTGCCATCGGCCAACGCCCCTTGCCTCTTGGCTTCCCGTCAACCTCTCGTTCCGGCCCAAATACAATCAAAATGGGCGACGCCGGGTTCTTCAAGGTGTGGAATCTCTTGCTCTTGGCCTCGCTCGGCGACCCTTCGCCTTGCTTGCGAGGCACGGATGCTCGCAGGGCCGCCTGGCTGACTGGCCTGGTTCTTCTCCCTTTGCCTCTCCCATCTTCTAGGGAACGAGCGCTGATCAAGATGCTCGGTTCGAGAATAAAGAAAAGAAGCTTCTCAAAAACACACGATTTCCCGCTATTTTCAGCACTAAGGTCTGTTTCCGTCAGCCTGCGTCATGATCGTTCCCATCAGCGTAGAGCGATCGAGCTTTGGCCAGCTGAACGTCCCTCCCCCGCGCTCCGCAGGTCGATTTCGCAAAAGTCAACATGGATGTCATGCGCCAATGGATCGCCCGTCAAGTCACAAAGTATCTGCATCGCGACGATGAAGTTGTGGTCGATTTTGTCTTCGAGCTGTTGGAAGCTGCGGTAGGATTGCCAAAGTATCGCATCGCCGCTTCCAATGTGGCTCTTCGCTGACTCGCTCGCCTATTTTTTGATCTCGCAGGATCCTGATCCAAGGCAGATGCAGATTTCATTAACGGGATTCCTCGAGAGAAACACACCGGCTTTCATGGAGGAGCTTTGGACTCTTTGCGACAGCGCCCAGAACAACCCCTCGCGCATCCCTCAACAGTTCATCGATGAGCAGATCAAATTGGCGGAGGCCGCAAGGGTATGGGTGCTCATCCTCACTGTCACTATTTGTTCGATCCCCAACAACTAACTGTGGTAACCACTGCTGATTAACTATGGAATCCGGTGTGTGCTCATCGCCATAGGCTCAGCGTGACGCCGAACGAAGCCGGATCGCTTCTGGACTTGCGCGGGCCCGAGACCGTGGGGTCGATCCTTTCACCCATTCAGGCCGACGCAGTCGCTTCAGCGACAACCCTTCCAGTGATCCGCCGAAAGTCGTAAGTGGCGTCCTGACCGCATACTTTCTCCGGCACAGTTGGTCACACCGTTGCTCGCTTCGTCAGGGTGCCCAGAAATGATGCTTTATTTTCCGTTGCTCTTGATACTGTAGCATGAACTTCCACCAGCACCGCCTCGTCCAGAGCCCTCTGGTCCTTCAAAACCAGAAGTTCGGAGTGCTGATGATCGATCGGGAAGAGACAGTCCTCGACGAGATTCTGGCAGCCTCCATAGCCAAAGACAGAGCCATCATAGCCAAAGGCAGAGTCATCATAGCGGTGGCTACCTTGCTAGAAGAGACTCGAAACGTGGCCACAGTCGAAGTCGCAGCAGGAGCAGAAACAGAAGCAGAAACAGAAATCGCGATCGAAGCCGAAGCCGAAGCCTTAGTCGAGATCACCACCGCCGCCGCCACCACCGCAGAGTAAGCCGAAGCCGAAGTCAAAGTCGATCGAGAGGCGGCCGCGAGTCGTCTCGGGATCGAGGTCATCGAGGGCATGGGGGGCATCGGCGAGATCATCATCGATCTCACCGCCATAGACACCGCAGCCCAGGATCAGAGGCCGATGATGACGGCCGCAAGAGAGTGAGGTCACCAAGCACCAGCAGCGATAGCAGCGACTCTAGCCGGCGTCACGGACAACGTGGTGGCGGACGAGATCGGCGTCATAAGCGAGAACGATCCCACCGTCATCACAGCGATTCCGACGAAGCGTCTCATCGTAGACATGGGCGACAAAGCGACCGAGAGGAAAAGCCCAAGCGTCCTTCGACTGACTTGGTTGATGATCGCCGTGCGGTCGACAAGACAGTCCCGCGAGAACCCAGTCGAGAAAGAGAGACTTTGGAGCCTGTCCAAAGCCCAAGCGCTGAGTAATTACTGGCATCTTTGAAATGTTCTGAGAGAGCCATGATTGAGTTCATGGGCTGGCTGTCGCCGCCGGCGACTCTGTGTAGCTCCGAGGCGATAGCTGTGATTTTCAATAGCACACTTTACAACTTGACTCTGGGTAAACTTGGATTGCGATTTGTGCTTGTGTTTGTCCCATTCCGCCTCATGGGCACGCAGGGTCTCGGCGCTGGAGACGGAGGAGTGTTTTGTTTGATTGGTTTGGTCTGGTCCTTTGGTCTGGTCCTTTGGATCGGTGGCAGGGTGTGTATTAAAAGGGTTGATCAAGGAGAAAGTCAAAGTCGCCCCCTAAACCATGCTCGTCGTCCGCCGGATCGGGGTCGTCAGTCGCCGCCTCCTCCAAGTCCTCTGCATGAGTCGGCTCCGGGATCGGCTGTGTTGCTTCGGCCGAAGCTCCCCCCGTAAGCTTGTCGTCGACCATTCCGTCTTGAACCACCGAGAGGGCCTCTTCATCGGCCCCGTCTTCACTTTCCTCGGCCGCTGCCTGTCCGTCGTTGCTCTCCAAGCCGGTAGCCGACGAATCTTGGCTGTCTGTCTCCGAATCGACATCGATAACGTCTGCCGATACTGCCACCGATAGCTGTGTTGAAGGCCGGGACTCAAAAGGCGCTTGGGTTGAAGTCGAGGCAGACATTTGGTCTTCGTCTCCGAAAGAAGAGAAAAACGACCCGGTCGTATCAAGCAATCTTTCCAGTGCAACCGCAGTTGTAACGGATGAGCCTTCGACCGCAGCGGCGGGGGCACGAGCTGGGGAGGCTATCCCAGTAACTTTGTCATTAGAATCTCTCATGCCTGTTAGGATCGGCTCCCAGCGAACAAGCATATCCAGGTAGCGAGCGAGAGCCGTATCTTTGGCGGTAATGTCTTTTTGGAGGATGGCGATTTCCTATGCCCGCATGGAAGGCTCGTTGATTAACCATCCGTCACGAGTCCCGGGTGTCGAGCCACCGCAATGTCACAACACAGTGGACTCATGCTATACGAACCTGTGCGATCGCTATTTGCGGCGTCTGCTGGGTCTGGATGCGTTGCTTGAGCAAGCGAGCACGGAGTTGCTGGATGGCCTGGATGAAGGAGTCCCAAGCGGCAATCGAGATCACTCTGGACTCATCCCCGGCATATAGCAGGGATGCCCGGTAGTCGCTCCATGACTCAACGACGCTGTCCATTGCAGATACTCCAAAGGACGGTGGTGTAGGGAGGAAAGCGGAGGGGCCGCGGAAGATCAGGGCGATGAATGCTGATCTCGGGCGCGCAGACGGCTTTGGAGGTCAGTGTCGCTGGGCAGGCAGAGAAACGAGTCGTCGTGGCTGTGGCTCCAGATCCGAAACAGCTGCGAGGCGACATGAATCTGATTCTGACCAGCCCACGGTCCTTGGAGCAGATTACAGGCGTCTCATTAAAAAACGGGACACCTTGGTTTTTTGACCATTGACCGAATAATTTGTTTCCCAATACCATCGCGCGCTGGCCATGACCATTCCGTGATGCAGTGCTACACTGTCATCCATAGCCTGAGAAAAGTTGCCTCCATATTCAGTGTGTCCATGAGCACCATTCACCGCTGGCACTCCGAGGCCAGTGTGCAGGCCGATTGTGGAGACCAGAGAGCGACCGGTGGTTTTACTCGGAGGCTGCCACAGTGATTTGTTCTATTTCTTATGGCATAGTTCGACACAGGAACGCCATCGGGCGACAGTGTTCACGAGCGTGCTGAGCGAACATGTATTCCGGAAAACAGGGGCCACCTGTCCAAATAAGGTACTTCGCCTCGGTTTTGGCTTCAGAGACCCCTTGCTGATTTGGAGCTGCTCGGCAATCGTTATTGCTTGCCTCGGCGGGGTCGGTTTGCTGTTCATATTTCCATTTGGGCTGCTCCAAAGCCCGACGATGCCACGGGGCTCGGTGCTGTCTGGCTCAAGTGCTCATCTTCAACCGCGATATCAGAGTTGTTGGCTTCCAGTGCGACTGGACTGTCCGACTCCTGATGTCTTTCCAAATCGTCAGCTCTGCCAGGCCCCTCATCGTCATCGTCAGCTTCCTCGAGCTCGTGGTCCTCGAAATAATCGTCGTCGTCGTAGTCATCAGAAAACTCGGCCATGTCATCGTCTTCATCTTCTTCCTCGCCATATTCTTCTTGGTTAGCTCGGCGCTCCGCCGCTTTTTTCACCCATTCAGCAAACTTGAATTCATCAACATTGACCTGTGTGAACGGATGCGATAGCAGCTGTGTGGCTGTCGAACGCTTCTCCCAGTCACTGGTTACGATCCAAAAGCCGAACCTCGACATCAGCCAAGAGTCGGATATTCAACCACCAGACGACTAATCACGAATTCGCTCCGCATAGACTCGCCTATCTATCAGCCCGGAAACTTACACTACAAGGCAGTCTTTGATAAATGCTTTGGACTCGGTCGACAGATAATCTGGCACCGGCGGTGCATTTCCTGTGCCAAGGAGATACACAATACTTCCGCTCACTTTGCCCCATGGGTTGATACCCGTAAGCATTTCCAGAACCAAGCATCCAAGGCTCCTGTTTCGAAAGGAGGGCATCAGCCGGTTTCCTGGGGCAAGAGAGGGAAGCAGGTGCACGACTCGATGCTCAATATGCCCAAGATGCCCACCAGATATCGATTTTGGCGCCATATCCCCGCCCTCGAGCAACCTCGGGAGCCATCCATGGAACGGTGCCCTGCATAGACATCCGTGTGATTCTCTTGTAGGCACGCTCGGTTTCTGGTAATGAGACGGATGTGTCGCTTCGTTATTTCCCAGCAACATTGATATCTGAGGAGCGTCTGCGGAGCGAGGGTGGATTGATGATCGTAGTGCCGCCCTGTTTGCTCACCAGTTTTCTTGGATATTCCAAAGTCTGAGATCTTGGCAACTCCGTCGACATCGATGAGAACTATGGAGCAGAACCAGTGAGAAACAGCATGTCCATGACGTACAGACGCTCTGGCGATCAGTATTAAACCACATGGATGAGAGTTTCAGACAGGCCTCCTCACCATTGGCACCTTTGATGTCTCGATGAATGATTCCTCTGAGACAGGGATAAAACTTAGTTGTTACGATTTGGTCCTTCGAGGCTACCAACGCGCAATCCACGGTGTTCCGCGTAAGTATAGGGCTTTACCTGCTATGGAGATACTCCAGACCACATACGATCTGGACGGCCATATGTCGAGTGATATCGTCGTCGAATTTTCCATATTTTGCGAGACAGCTGGCGATGGATCCTCCAGAGACATACTCTAGGAACACATTGAATGACGTTTCTGTGACCTCGGATCCTGTGCGATGATTTGGCTTGATTGAGCAACGACCACCTCCTGCTCTTATTCGTCACCACAACGACCGCACAGCAATCGCATAGTCTATATCCGCTACACTCCATCGAGCTCCAGATTGCTCGGACGCTGTGTCGACGGCATCGCGATGCGCGGTGCAGCCACGATTGCTCTGCAAGACAGCGTATTTACATCCTGCTTTCCATAAATGCCGCGTCCGTGACGACCCTCACAGTCGGTTAGCGCGTTGGTACTTACCCAAGTAGCGGACAATGTTGATGTCTTCGAGCTCCTCCAGTAGCTCGATTTCCTTGCGAAGGGCCTCCTCTCGTTTTTTTCTCTGCGGATCCGAAGAGTTGCCTAAGGGAACTTGCTTCACGGCCATGATCTGAAGGGTGTCGAGGTCCAACCCGTGATAAACCTTTCCAAAGGCACCCTGACCAATGAGCGGTCCCTGTTCCCATCGTATCTTTCTCTTCGGAGTCCCATGCTCGCCAGTGGCAAGTTTGTCTTTGCTCGCAGCAAGCTGATCACCGTTCACATTCCCAGAGATGGCTTGATTGGCCTGGGTTGATTCCGGATCTGGTGCTTGAGTTGGCTCGTCCCCGGCCTTGTCCCCAGGCCCAGAGACATCAGTCTTACTTGGTTTTGCGTCGTCGGCCACAAGGACAATCGACTGCGAGCTACTCTGGTCACTACCGCCGACCTCCTCTTCTTCTTCGATGGGAGTGTCGATTTTTAGGGCCTCGCTTGATCCAAACCCATTCAAAGCGCGACCGGGGACTACACTCGGATGACCTCGCTTGGCCGAGGACGGAGAGATTTCGGCAAGCCTAGAGCTCTCCAGCCATATTCGGGAAATCAACGAGTCCAGGTCAGCATGATCTGGTTCGCTGAGTTGCACCGCTTCTTGGAGATAGAATGGCTTTTCGTTTGAGGATTCCTCCTTGGTGGTTGCATCGCCGTTGCGGTTTCCGTCTCCAAGACTCGATGTGGCTTCGTCGGATGGCCTTCGGGTGTGGTCATCCTCACATGGTTCATCCTCGCACGTTTCATCCTCGACTATCCGCAGCGGAGTCGGCCGTTTCTCTCGATGGATTGTGCCGTGACCTCCATTTCCAAATCGTTGGATGATCGAGGACCGTCGTGCGATTTGACGGGAGAGACGTGCATTGGCAACGCTTTGAGCCACAGTGTTCTTGATATCTGACTTGGTGGCATTTTGTCTCTGAAGGGAGGGGAAATATTCCTCGAGATTTTCAACAATGACTTCATCGGGCGGCCGCTCTCCGAAAAACTCATCAGCTTTGCTGGATAGAGCTGGCGTTTGGTTGCCGCTTGATGTCGCTTTGACTTCCGGAACAGAGGTCTGTCGATATTCTCCAAACAGACGATGCCATCGCCGGAAACGGGAGTCTTTTTGAGGAGATTTGGAGGTACTTGGAGGGGAACTGGCACTGGAAGGATCGCATCCAAGCTGTGGCGTGGTCTCTTTCATGGTTTTTTCGATGAAAAGGCGCATTTGTTTGGCATTGTGCTCCGCGATGTCTTTTGCGTGGGGATGGACATATACGGTTCGAAACAAGAGGGCGCCACGCTGCGGATGGTCGGCGGAGCCGCAGATTTCCATGAGCCTCCGATCATCGATAACCTTGACTACATCGAGGCAAACCGGAGGGCAGCATTAAATGCAGGCTATTGATGAGCAGAGAGTGCTCAACCCTGACCAACGAACGGCCAACACTGGTCGATCGCTGCGGCATGCAAGGGGCCGCAGAACAGCCCTGCCTGTTTCATCTATCACTGCTCCAGGATTTACCTCCGCCACCCCCGATCGAATCATGATCTGGTGCCATGATACAGTATAACTGCTGTTCCTTTGGGTCCTTGACGCCGAACTTGCTGGCGATCATATCTCGAATGACTCGTGGGTCGGTGATACCCGCAACGGAGAGCACATGTTTCTGATCCCCGAGACCTGTCACTCGAATGCATTTCTTGTGATCGAAAGTGAGGATAATGGAGTCGAGCAGCATTAAGTTGTTACTCGGATATTCATCAACTGGCTGGTGGAAGGATACCGTCACTCGATGGCTCGTCCTTCAAGAGCCAATGGTCAAACGACGCGGAGTCGACGGAGAAGCAAGCAGCAGCGACCGAGATACGATGCAAACGGCTAGAATATGACAATTGCACCAAGGATGCAAGACATGGAGTGCCGCTGGATACGCTTACCGATCGAACGTAGTCGTTGGTCATGATATCCTTTGAGTCTCGGCGTATAATGCTTCTGGATGACTTTGCGTTTGAGAAGATTGAGGTTAATGACAAGCCTTGGAACGGCACCGGAGTGATGTGCTGTAAACCTCAACGCTGGGGCAGCGCCATTTGCGTGCACAGCAGCAATGCACAAGCAGCAATGCGAGTACCAATGCGCTTTGGGCCTCAGTTATTTCTTTGCTTCGTCGCGACTTTAGCGGCTCGGGAAGAACAACACCCATTTTGATGAGCTCGGCCATCATGGTGTCGTCCAAAGATTTTTTGTGGGCGATTGGAGGAATTTGGTCAGTCTGCGACATCGAAGACGGTAGGAACTGGCGGAACAGAGCAGGATTTGCTGTTGGGTCCCGAGGAGACTTGGAGGACGTTCGAGGAGAGACGATGGGCAGCCCTCGGACGTCGGTCTCTGACCCAACGTCTGCCGATCCAGGTTTCCTGGTTGATATCCGAAGCGTCGTCGCGCTCGCATTCGCGGAGGATGAGTCCACAGAGAAGCCGGCGTGAGCCGATGCCGATGTGGTTGCCGATGTGGTTGCCGATGTGGTTGCCGATGTGGTTGCCGATGTGGTTGCCGATGTGGTTGCCGATGTGGTTGCCGATGTGGTTGCATCAGCGTTCGCGGGAGTTGAGATGCTCCGGTACGAGTCCATCTGCCCAATGCCTATTTTGCAGAGCGACGTTTCTGATGCTGAGAGCCTTGGTATCTCGGTATCTACGCGAGCCGGAGGCTGACATGGACCTTCAGCTACATGCATTACATTCCCACAAGGCGTGAACCGAGAAAGCCTCCCTGGAGTCGGACCACAGGAGCTCATAGAATACTATTCGGTCGACATACCTCGTGCCCAGCTAAAGAGCGTCGGGAGGTGAGCTTGATCGCCCTCAGGATCCTGGCTCGCTCGCCAACTTTCAAAACGCCGATTTCTTTCAGAAGCTCATAGTCGAGCTGGAGCAGCGCCATGCCGCCGACGTTATGAGAAACAAAGCTGTCTCGAAACGAGGCAAAGTTGTTCTGCACAAGCCATTCCGCCACCTGATCTGTAGACCAGCGGGAAATATCCATGGCTCCATATGGCTCCATTGGGGCGGCAAAAGAGCGAGCCCTTCCTTGCGACGTTAATGGATGGGGGAAGCTGAGGAATTAAGCCAGGTCGAAAGTCCACACGAGGCCAACGCAGATCCGGAAACCCGCCGATGCCGACCTCGGCGGCTTGATTGGATTGTGCTCGGCGTATCAAACGGAGCGCTTTTGCTCGGGCCACCGGTTTCCTCCTGGAGTATGAGTGCGCCCCCGTTCGCCCTGTACACCCAGATCGCTCTGCGACGGCGGCGGCGATAAAGGAGAAGCCGTTGATGAACATATTGGCACTGATGTGTGCCACTCAATTGCACAATGAACAAATCGGAAATCACGGGTGCCATGGAAGAGTTGTATATGCAAGCTGTGCCAAAGTAATGAGTCGCCGAGGAGCGAATGCACGCTGCAGATTTGCAGTTTGCACAATTAATCACTATCTACTGACGATGCCAAACACGGCGCTGGTACACAGTATGCCAACTGCAAGGCCCTGCAGCCAAGCGTGCTGCGTTGGTCCTGCTTCTGTGAAAGTCTGGATGCGATCCAGGAGAGCGGCCGGCTCTCTGGCACCGATCTCTTGGATCTGGTTCACGGGATTCTCGGCCTCTGTGACCGTCGTGGGTGGCAAGTCGACGGTGTTTGTCGATCCAATATCCACCGGGCTGGTTGCACTCATGAGCCGCAGGTGTTCGAGCACTTGCGTTTCCAGTGCTTGGCGGTCCCGCTCGGCCTTGTTCTCGATGAGAACCAGCAGATCGTCCTGGAATCGACGCCGCTTTCGAGGCTCGACGACAAGCTGAACCAGGACAAACAGCGTAATGTGGAGCGATATCAAGCCCTAATTCCAGCCAAGGAATGTGCAGTTAGTAAGTGGGGGGGGGGGTCCTAGACTCGGCGACGGTGCTAGTTCACACCGGAGAGATATGTGCCGATATCATCTGGAGAGGCTCGGACTCTCTCATCGTACCATTGTCCACCAATTGCTTGTCTGGCGAATCTTATCCGAATACAGCTGTTCCTCGACATATCGCTCGCGGATCTCACTGTGAAAGTGTGTATCATGAGCATTCAAAGCCAACCTGCATTTCGAGAGCCGCGTTCACGTAGCGATGGATGGGCAAGCAGACATACCCGAGATAGTCGATCTGGGCACGCTCGAAGGCCTCGGTGGCGAGGTGGTGGGCCTCTTTGGCTGCAGCCTCGGCTTGCTCAAGGCTCTTGTCTTTCCGATAGAGAAAAGTCACCCGAGTGATATCGTCGTCTTGCCAAGAGTCCTTGCGCTGTAACCAGAGTCCGCGAGATGAGCAAGAGGTGGTTGCGGTGGCATCAGCACAGGTGAGTCACCAACAGCTCAGCTGCAGACGGCCGGAGCGCACCTGCTGCAACGATATAATCTCCTGCTGGCATCGTTCGTGCTCGTCGACGGTCGATTCATAGACCCGTTTCGTCTCCTCCATCTCTTGCCGCCGCTGGCCGACGATTTGCTCCTTTTCCAGAACAAGCTTCTTCCTTTGCTCGACCTCGGCGTAGCCGGTGAGGCTGTTGATGTGTCGAGTGAGTTTAGGCAAGGTGTCGTTCTTGAGGGCTTCCAAGGCCTGGTCAACCCGGGCTCGAGCTGTTCGGACGACAGCGTCCAGGCTCTTGGTCGGTGGTTGGGAATCGCTTGCAGAAGAGGCTGGTTCGGGAATCGCAAGTTTGCTTGGCGGGGCTTGGAGTTCGGGGCCGGTGGGTGCCGATGTTGGCTCAAGATCTTGGGCGTGGTGCTGCAGATCAGGTTGCTTTGATAAGCCAGGACCCTGCGGCTGCAGAGGCGATGAGGCATGCCACAGGGAGCTGCGGGTCCAGAGCCTGGCAGCGAGCGGGCTTCTATGAGGCTGCGGGATCCTGATGGAGCGGTACGACAGAGCCCGCAGGCCCGATCCCAAGCAAGACATTCCGAGATCAGGACAGAAGCCCCAATGGCTGGTTTCGGGTGCAGGCGCGGTCTTGGCTGCCACACAGCCGCACCTCCAAGCCGTGCGGTTTCTGTGGAATCGGAGCAGCTTTCCAAGCAGCCGACTGGGCCAGCGGGGGGGGGGAGGAGTACCGAGATATTGCAAGTCTATAGATCGACCCAGTATATTCGAACACATGCTCCCGAGAAATGGCCGCGAGTGATGATCGAGAGCGATATCCACGGGGAAACACAGCTACGGCCCGAGCAATGCGTGGATCGGATTCGCAACCGTAGCAGCGTAGGCGGCTTTCTTCCAAGTGTCGGCAAGCTCCGTTGGAATATCCTGTGACTCTGGTCAGGGATGTGCACGATGGTTGCGCTCGTATCGGATACCGCTTTTCCGCCCGGCATTGCACTCGCAGATTGGCTCATGTTGCAGTGGGCTTGGCGCATTTGCGGTGCTCGACAACCTTTGCAGAGGGTTTTCCATGCAGCACAGACACCAATCCGTACGGACAGGCAAAATGAGTGGATCGCAGGTGGTGAATCAACGGGAGGATGTGGCAGTTAGCAACGGGTGGCGATGGCGGGCAATGAATGAGAACATCGACGACATATGTGACGACAGCAAAGGAGACAGACCGAAGGCCTCCTCTGCAAGGATATGAGCCTCACCTTTGTGTACGGGCAAATCATTTCCTCCCACGAGATGGGGACCATAGTATGTCCTGGCGGAGAAAGATGAACCGGATGTGTGAGAATGCACGAGCAGGCGGCGGATTTGAATCGGCTGCTCAAGGCAGGATGCATACCGGCAACGCTTTGGGCAAAAATAACGCCGCATTCGTTCAGTGCCGTCGACAGATAGTACGATCTGGCGTCTCCGAGGGAAATGACCTGTGCGCTGGATGCACAAACGGAAACGGTCCCGGGTCGTAAGTCGTTGGGAGATCTTCCCGGCCGGATGTTGAGCGGGTGCTGACACACAGCAGACGCATCAAGCCAACGGATTTCGATGAGCTGCACGCACCGAACAATGTCACCAGGACGGAAGGATCTGTAGATCTGAATCTTGTCCTTCTCGGTGGCACGGACATCCTGCACACGGATGATGCCCTGGAAATTCTCCTTGCACGGCACTGAGCCGACAATCATGATGCTGAGCGTCGCGAAGCGCGGGTTGATTCTAATGACCTTTCCAGTGATCATCGATCCGATTTCGGGAACAGACGACGCATCTTTCTTCCGGACAACTCGAACGGTAGGGAGCTGCGTTGCCAGCGATTCAGTCGTTGACGTGTGCAGAGTTTGTGGGGCCACAATGATAGGAGCTGCGAGCTGCCCAGGGGCGAGGCAGGCTTGATCGACAACCGTACAGATCCAGACCGCATACCTCGTCCTTTGATGCATCTTCGTCGACTTCCTTTGTTCCGACGATGGAAGCGTAGACCTGGCCGTCTCTGGGAGTGCGGTCGATTCACAGAGTAAGACCGGGCTATGGATCGATGTTGTTGGCATGGAATCGTGGCATGTAGCAAAGTGAAACAAAATTTTACCTATGATATGTTCCCGACGAGGCTTGAAGGTTGTTCGACAAGTGACCCATTTACGCATGCATAATCAATTGCTGGTGAGTGATGGCATGGCACGGCATCGTCCGCTTTGGCCGAGATCGCTGCTCGACTGCGGCTGCACGAACAACCGCAGCTGTGCCAGGAACAGAGCCTGGACACAAAATCACGGCCAAGCGTACCTTGGAGCTCCCGCACACTTGCCAGGCGCTGGCCCGGACAGACGATCGTGCTCATTCTCGATGTTGCCAAGCAGCGAGAAAGCCGAACACCGCCCGATCCCAGCGACGATCGATTTTGTCGCCGTGATCACGTGCCGATGAATCCGGGAGGCGTTTGGCCGTCCTGGTCTTGCGGTTTGGACTGGCTGCTGACAATGAGCGCAGCGCAGCGCAGTGAACCCCAGCTTTTTTTTTTTTTTGAGAGCCAGCGATCCGCCGCGTCGCTTGCCTCGGACCCGATCGCACACCCGAGCCCGAGCCCAGCCCCGCAGACCATATCAGCAGGAGCACAATGAAAGTCAAGCGGCAAAAGACAAACAAGAAGACCATGACCGTGTTCACTCGGTCCTATGGCTTTCGTGAGCCATACCAGGTGCTTGTCGACGGCAACTTCATCAAAGTGTCGCTGGACATGCGAGCCGATGTTCGAAACACCCTCCCAGCCGTATTGGTGGGCCAGGTCAAGCCAAGTAAAGTTCGGCCGATTGAGCTCAAGATCGCGGTGCCATTGAATGCTCGTGCATCATGTTACTATGGAGTGCCCGCACTAACTCTCCCGTCGCTCGTTCGTGGTCTGTCGTGCGTTTGTTGGATCTGGCTCCTTGGTTGGACGTGGTTTGTTGGTGGTGGGCACAGTGACGACAGGTTGTGTGATTGCCGAACTGAGGTCGCTTGGAGAAGAATTTATGGGAGCCGTCATAGCCGCCAAGCGCTTTGAAAAGCGACGGTGCACCCACCACCAGCCCATCCCTGCAGCCGACTGCATCGGCGAGATCATCGGATCCAGCAACAAGCACAAATACGCCGTGGCGAGCCAGGACGTCCAGCTGCGAGTACAGCTCCGCAAAGTTCCTGGAACACCGCTCATATACATCAAAAACAGCGTGACGATCCTCGAGCCACCATCGCCAGAGACCATCATCCACGCCGAGCAGGTATGTTGTGATTGGATGATGTCGTAGCAGCCCGATGCGATTGATTCGAAAAGGAGAACGAGGGATTGGATAAGGCTACCAAGCTCTCCCTGACCGCTGGTTTCGTATCGGAACTGGGTGATAGCTTGAAAAGCGAAAGAATGAGCCGCTTCCATTCGAAATCTCGGTCCGCACCAAGACAGTAGCCGAGGCGGAGCCACAGTCGGAGACGTCCCCGACACCAGCAAAGAAAAAGAAGGCAAAGGGCCCCAACCCTTTGTCCCAAAAGAAGAAGAAGCCAAAGACCTCTGCGCCTCCATCTCAGTCAAATCAAAATGTCGGGCCGGTTCTGCTTGGTGATGAAACAGCCGCTCTCGAGGGTGCTGCTGCCGTTGTGGGGACAAAACGGACGCGCGACGACGACGATCATGCCAGCAAGGATGATGACGATCATAAGGACGGCACAGACGATGAGCACCAGGAACTTCCAAGCCCATTGACGGACGCCACCGAAAGCACAGATAAAAAGAGAAGGAAGCGACGAAAGCACAAAAAATCAAAGAAATCGGGCGAGGCGCTCGACGAGAGCAACGGCAGCGCTGGTGACTCAAGCCCAGCAGATGCATAACTGCGAACTTGGGGTGGACCGTGCAGCAGACTCCTGGTAAATACAGGCGCTATGTGCAAATGCATACTGCTCGTCCAGGCCGTGGGGAGGTGGGGCTCATTACGGGACTTGGCCTGGCCGAGACATGCAGCACAGCTGCTTTCGCAACGGTGGGATACTCATTTTCTCGACTGTTGCTCGACCAGCCGGATCAACGGCATGCCTCACACGACAAATGCACCATCGACCGCCGACGGAAGCAACAGTGGTAGCGGATCGATGGCATTTGATTGATACACCACATGTGATATGAAATGCTCGCACGGGTCGCCCATTTCCTCTCCTGGAAGAGCTGGATGGGCCACGACCACAGCCATCCACCATTACTTGGCAAAAGCCTTTGCAATCTCGATCACTGTGCGCGTGGGTCGGCCTGACAAACCAAAAGATTGAATGAGGATCTCCGTGCGACGAAACTACCAGGGCTGCTATCGAGTTGCGGAATCATGTGCCCCGCCATCATACCTGTCATCCCAGCGCTCAGGTAGCCGGAGCTGTCTCGCTTGTGCATCAAACTGGCAATGTCTGAATGAATCGTGCAGCTCTGTCAGTCGAGCACGGTCATCGGAACAATGATCCTCAGCGGCTTCGTGGTAAAATCGGTAAGTGCGGTGGATTGGGCGGGCGACCATACCTAGGTGTGCAAACTGCACAAGCGGCTTCTCGTTTTCCTGAGGCACAAACTCCTTCAAAAAGATGGCGGCGGTGCACGAGCCACCCGAGCGGCCCTACATTGGTAGAGAGCGACAGGGACACAATTAGGGGGGGACCATGCCAGCAGTGGATGCGCCTCCATTTCAGTCGATGCCTATTGATGCCACAGATGAATGTGTGTGCTTGTGAGCCTATGCCTTCGTCCAGCGTACCCCAACATTCTTGAGATCGGCGACATGACTTCGAATTTGAGGCTTATAGGTATCATCGAGTGGCATTCTCCAAAATCGGTCGCCCGAACGCTTGCCAGAGTCCTCAATGACCTTCCATAGATCGTCGTTGTTGACAAAGGCTCCTCCAAACACTGATCCGAGCGCAACGTCGATGGCGCCGGTCAGGGTCGAAAGCGACAACAAGCTGTGCGGCTTATGTGCCGTTGCGGTGTAGTAAATCCTGATGCAGCGAGGGCCCCAGATCGAAGCGCTAGTTAGGAAATCGAGACTTGCGGTGATTCACCAGTGCGCTGTCTTGGGGAGCATCGATGGCTCATCTCGACAGAGACAAACATGGCGGAGGTCCTTACGCATCAGCAAGGATCAGTCGCCCTTCAGCGTCGGTGTTGTCGACCTCGATCGTTTTGCCGTTCATGGCCGTCACGAGGTCACCGGGCTTGGTGGCCTTGCCGGAAGGCATGTTTTCGGTCATGGGGATAGACGCAACGACGTTGATCGGCAGCTGGAGAGTCGCGATGGCCCACATGGCGCTGATAACCACAGCGGCGCCCGTCATGTCTCCCTTCATGAGGGCCATGTCTGTGGATGGCTTGATGGAGATGCCGCCGCTATCGAAGGTCACGCCTGTCGTTGAGCGATATCGGGCGCGAGCGGATCAGCAAAGGCACAGGGGATTGAAAACGAATCCGCGTGCATACCTTTTCCAACCAGAGCGAGAGGTTGCTCGTCAGCCTTGCCGCCGCTGTACACAACCTCGACAAACTTGACGGGTTCATCCGAGCCGCGACCCACGCTGAGGAAGGCGCCCATCTTGTTTCGGGCGGCCCACTCCATGCCATGGACATGGACTTGCGTGTGAGGGAGATACTCCAACAAATTTTTGGCTTGCTGACTGAATATGGCCGGAGTCAGCAAGTTGGCTGGGGTGTCGGCAAACTTGCGGGCCATGTTTTGTGCTGACGGGGGCGCAACCAGAGACTCGTTAGCTTGCTTCGGGATTCGGCTCGCTTGCTTCGGGCCGTTGGTATGTGCACCCAAACTTACCAGATCCCTGGATAAAGCCCACACGCCAGGCGAACTCATGCTCAGCATCGGCGTTCACTGAATCATGGAAATCCACCGAAAGCACAGGGTCCCTGCTCTTGGGCTGCTTGTACTTGTCAAAGGCGTAAGTTGATAGCGCTGCGGCCTCGCCTGAAGCTACATTCAAGCCAGGTGGTTAGCTGGAGCATCAAGTCGAACGCATGCAGGAGCACTGGACCCGTGCCGACTACTGTACCCAGCGGGGAACCCAGGGCATCAAACTCAATGTGGGCGAGACTGTTCTTGAAGTGCGATCTGATGGAAGCAGCACCGGTCGCTGCCTGGGGAAGACAAAAGTCAGGCAGAATGATCCACGTTCTGACATGTTCATGATCTCACCCCGGTCGTCGTCGCTCACCAGGGTCGATCCGACGTTGCACACCGCACTGTTTTGGGTCGCAATCCATGCCGCACAAGCTCGCAGCAACTCACCGCAACCCGTGCGCTTTCTGCACGCTGGTTGTCATCAGCATCAGCCTTGCCGAGGCCCACCACACTGACAATCGGAGGCAATCCTTCGAGGTTGTAGAGACTGGTCGACAGCAGCGACGAGAGGAACAACAACGAGGGGTGGCATATGTGCAAGAGACAGTAGTTAGGACTGGCAAGTGGCCAACCGAACAGAGCTCGCCGATATCAAAATCATCCGCGACCTTGCGTATTCTCCGGCTGATGATCGTCTTCGGTTCTGGAGAACGGCGAGCGACTCACGTTCGACACTCCTTGGACTCGCCCTTGAAGCGTGCACTGGCCAGGATCTTGCAAATGTTTTCTCTCGCGCTGTCCGGGAGCGAGCTGCCTGCAAGAAGAGAGGGGCTATATCCAGGCTCGCTGACTTTTGGCGACTCATAGGCCTTTGGAAATAGGGCGGCGTGGCAGCAGTCCGACCGAGTTAGTAAACATATCCGCGCGAAGGAGCATCGAGCCTGAGCCGGCGGCCAGAGTCCGGCCACATACCCCGATAACAAGGCCATCGACGGGTCTCTGGATCTGCGCCAGCTTGGCCGAGCTGGAGAGAGTCCGGCGGGCATGGCCAAGCGCGAGACGGCCCGGGCGGGCAATGCGGGCAATGCGGGCAATGCGGGCAATGCGGGTGATGCTCATTGTTGGCGAGATCGATCCTGGGATGGCGCCGAAGACAATCACACACCAGGCGGATGTCTTCGTGTCCCAGGGCCGGCAGCCCTAACCCTCGGGCGGGCGGGCTACGCTGGTGTTGTCCCAAACAGAGAGCTGTCTGAGGCCGGGTGCTGTCTCGCAGGTTTCCATCGTCCATCCGTCCATCCGTCCGCCGTGCCGACGCCGCTCCGGGTAAGAGGCAATAATAGATACACTCGCTACTCTCTGGTGGACATGCCACGATTGTGTGCCCGCTTCTTGGGCGCCGTCGCCGTTACTGCCGTTGTCACAGATGCAAGTCTTGACCAGTTAGACTGGCTTCCACAAACCCAGTGGCAGCCGGTTCAGCCTGTAGCCGACAAGGCCGCTCACATCCAAATAAGATGCGGTGCCAGCGGCTTCGATTCCGAAGCCAAGTCTCTAATTTTGATATCGTGCGCTCTCTGCTGTCCTGGTGCCGCTAGCCCTCCTCCTGAACGATGCCTCTCTTCGTGCTGTCCTCACAGCCGTCTTTCCTCTCGCTGGGTCGACGATGGACCACCGTCGTTGCCTTGGTGGTCATCATGACCGTCTTGGCAACGTTTGTGTGGACATCGCACACGGAAGCAGCTGCCAACGGATCGCTGTCTTCGCAGAATCCCCAAGTCGACTTGGATGAAAACTTCCAGGTGGAGCTGGCGGTCTCGGCGGTGTCTCCCGCCAAGCCTACCGCGGCCTCGGTGAAGCCCCTAGAGTCCGCCGCAGAGATACCAACAATGTCCTCGGAGCCCGTGCCCTCATCAGCAACGTCAAGCAGCCTCTCGGCCACGTTTCTTACTTCCTCCACCTCAGCCGGCCTGGCCCAGCCCTCGGCCAGTGTCACTGGCCAGGAAGGCACGAGCAGCAAGACCGAGCCATTGGACGAGGACAGCCAGAGGCTTGTGCTTACCGCCAAAGAGCTGCTCAGAAAATACGCCAGGCTTACCGAAGAGCCACTGGGTCGTGGCGACATTGCCGGCCTGGCCGAGCAATGCTATCTTTACCGCCAGCTGTTTGAGCTCTGCTACGACGCTACAGGCCGACGCCGCACATCGATGGACCGGATCCTGGGCGACAGCAATCTCTACCACCAAGTCGAGGTGACTTTGCAGAACCTGGAGTACTCGCTCTTCCCCTTTGTCAACGCTACCGAGAAGTACAAGAATGTCGCCAATGTCCTCCAGTCGTACCAAGACCAGCGAGGGCTGGTTATCAGCACAGGCTCCTGGCACTTTCGATTTGCTCGGCACTTGATCCATGTTGTTCGCGAAGTCTTGAACTCGACGCTCCCCATCGAAGTCTTTTACTCCGGCCCCGGCGACCTTGGCCAGGATCAAATCAACTACTTGAGGACGATCGACAACGTGCGAGTTGTTGATCTACAGCAGCACTTTGACACTGCCGGACCGGGTGTGCGTGGCTGGGCCGTCAAGCCCTTCGCCATGCTCGCTTCGTCGTTCTCAGAAATCATCTTTGTCGATGCCGACGCAAACTTTTTCCAAGACCCCGAGGTTGTCTTCAAAGACTCGGGATACGTCAAGACCGGTGCATTGCTGTACCGCGATCGGACCATCAATGTCGGTGGCGAGTCGAATCAGAGCAAGTACGTCAAGAAGCTGATTACGAATCCCTCGGACTATGCCAAGGCGAGCAACCGCCTGTTTAGCCTCAAGTCCGTCCACGAAGGCGAATCTGGCGTGGTTGTTCTGAACAAGGCCAAGGTCTTCCATGTATTGCTTCTGATCTGCAAGATGAACTCGGAATACTTCCGCGGTGACACCGCGGATGGCAAGAAAGACGGGTTTTGGGGTGTATTCCATGGTATGTTGACTCCGGCACACTGACATGGAGGTCTCTGCTCCGGGCTATTTGAGGTGGAGGGCCGAGCCATGGCCTTCGTCCAAGGCATTCTTGCACTGCGATGTGCCTGTATTCATATGTCGGCAACTCTATCTCCTTTGACGCTGTCCGCACCCGTCATCGTGGCATCTCCAGGCGACAAGGAGACCTTCTGGATGGCCTTTGAGCTGATGAAGCAGCCGTACTGGATGAATGCCGTTGCCGGCGGTACTGTTGGATTCGTGTCCGAGACGGACGGTGTCTGCGGCGGCCTCTTCCATGTGGACGAGCACCAGAAGCCTCTCTGGTTCAACGGCGGTGTTGTCATCAACAAGTACCATGCCGAAGGCGACAAAACCACTCTTCAACTCACGGACTATGCCTTCGATACAACCTATGAGAAGGTCAAGTGGGCATGGGAAAGGAAGGACCGCCCGTTCTGCCTCCTGCCGCGATATCCAAACGAGCAGGGCAAGCTGGAAGGCAAATACAAGGAGGCTGCTGACGGTATCATTCGAGTCTGGGGCGAGCTTCTCGATCGACCCATCACGTCGTAGGCTCGCTGTGGAATGCCGTGCCGGCCGGCAAGAGCACATACAAACCCAAGCATCAGGTTTCTTCAAGCACAATATATACAAGACACACTCTTCTGGGTGAATGAATGGCATCTGCTGAGAGAGCGCCGCCCACTGAGGGAACGCCATCTGTCGCTCATGCTGCATCCACAACACGCAGCGGCTGCGGCGTGCTTGGACCTGCAAGGCCAATGCGCCCCAATGCGCTGTGGACATGCTGTATCGCTTTCTTTGTCCAGACCAGGCCCAGACCAGGTCCAGCGCATGCGCTGCCTCGCTGCGCCGATTGGCGGACGCCGTCCAATGGGCATCGCTGGCGCGGGGTTGCGTAACGGCGTGTGATGGTTCGGAGTTCAGGGCACCAGCGCTCTATTCTGGGCTCAGCGCCAGCAGCAATCCACCTCCTGCAGACGCAGACGAGCGCCCCCGCATGAGATGCAGATGGCTTGCACCTCGTGAGGGGTATAAAGACTCGGCCCAAGCCCGTCCGCCCGTCTCCCTCGTCGCCCAGTTGCCGAGACCGGATCTGGCCACCTGGCTGTCTGTCTGTCTGTCCCCATAGCGCCCTCGCCCTTGCCGAATCTCTGCCAAGAACCTCGTCCTCTGCCTGCTCCTTTCCCCACGCCACTTAGGTTAGCACCAGACTGGTTGAATCGCTTCCTGCTCTCTCTCTCTGTCGCTGGGCTTGTTGCAAGCCAAGCATGGGACGCATAGCTTCCCAACTCGCTCACGCTGGGCTTCAAAAACCATCGCTCTCTGAATCCCCTCCCCTCTCCAGCTTTCTCAAGCACCCAAGTTCCAACAGCCGCGCCGTCGCTCAGATCCCGGCCACTATGATCACCACCACCCAGACCATCTCCTCGACCTACGGCGCCTCGTCGTCGTCCATTCGCAGCTACTCCTCAGTCACCACGCTCGTGAGCCGCCCGCATGCCACTGCCAAGGTTTCGCTCTCGCTCGACAGTCCCGACTATGCAGACGAAGGCGTGGGTCGGATAAATTCGGCGAGCAAGCTGACGCAGCCGAGCGACGCCTGTTGCGAGTCCCGGATACCCCACGCCCAGCCGCTCTCGCTGCTCCCGGGTTGGCTGGGCGGGTCGGGCCATGCGCCAAAGCTCCGTCACTACTCCGAAGTCCCGCGGTACCTGCAAGACAACGACTTTATTCACACCGGGTAGGCAGACGGCGGCTAGCGAGGGCGTCCTGACGGATTCTCGGAGCATATGAGGGCGAGAGTCCGCTGTATCGGCAACCACCGCGAGAATAATCGGCCGGCAGTCTCACACGCCATCCCTCACTGGCCGGAAACGTCAGCTACCGCTCGGGCTACACCTACAAACAAAGCTGGGCCTCATTCTTTCGCCTCCACAACGAATCGGTAAGGAGGGACCGTGAGCAGTGCGACTTTGGGTGATTTGGGGGGCTCCCCTTGGCTGAGTCGTCCCCTGGCATCACCCCGGACTGTGCTGGCCTCCATCGCTTGGGCTCGCATCTATCTAACTGGGCTCTCCTGGCGCCATTGCTTGATGCACTGCAGGGCAATGTTTGGACACACTCTGTAGCATTTTGTATATTCTTCAGCTCCATCTTTTTGATGGCCACCAGCCAAATCCACCCCGCCGCCACAGTCACCGACAAGATCGTCATCGGCCTCTTCTTGCTCTGCGGGAGCTGCACGTTTCTCTTTTCCTCTCTGTTTCATCTCCACCTCTGCATTTCCGAGTCGGCGTACGCTTTCTGGGGCTGCCTGGACTACTCGGGCATCTCGGCCTTGGTGTGCGGCACCACAGCGACGGTGGCCTACTACCTGTTCTACTGCAACCCCGTCATCCGGACGGCCTGGATCGCGACCCTGGTCGTGGTCAACATGGTCGGAGTCCTTGGTCCCCGCCTCAAGGTCTGGAGCACGTCGGCCTTCCGGGTTTACCGCACCCTGGTGTACATCTCCTCGGGAGTCTTGAGCGGCGGCCCGGTCGTGCACTACTGCATCCTGAACGGCATCAACCTGAGCCTCTCGGACCTGAACGCGACATGGTTCTATGCTGGATCGGTGGGGCTGTACCTTACCGGCGCAGTGTTCTATGTCCTGAGGTTTCCTGAACGGTAAGCGATTTTTATGCTCTTGTCGGACCGAGGGGCCAGGATTGAGCCAAGGAATGGCTGGCTGGCTGACTGGCTTTCGATGCAGATCACTTGGTAGATCCCGCCAATGCTAACTTGCGCAATCTTGGTTGGGCAGCGCTCTCCCGGGCAAGTTTGATCTGCTCCTGCACAGCCATCAGATTTGGCATGTCTTTGTGATGGTGAGTGACAGCGTCTCTGCTTCTGCTTCTGTTTCTTTGCTGTGTCGCTGTTAGTATTGACGGGTCGACGAGTCCAAGAGAGGGGAGCGGCTTCGTATGGTCGGTCTGTTGGTTTGGAGAGGTAGTCCTTCCTCGGCTTCACACCCGACGCAGTTTGCCGAGATACACCCCACCACCCCGGCGATCCCTAGCATCCTTCTGACTCTTTCCTCGCACTTGGAATTGCATCAGACGGCTGCCTATGTGTCGTTCCAGGGGCTCTTGCATCTGATGGAATGGCGGCTCAACCAAGGCGTCTGCCCAGCCCGTTCATAGCTCCTCCTACGTACCTGACTCCCATCCTGTAGTTCCTCCTGACCAATTCTCGGAGTGTGAATATGATGCTACTTTCCTTGATTCAGGAAAATACGGGACGCATCGCCCCATTTCCATTTCGACAGCGCAGCCCTGGACAAGCCTGGATCCAATAGGCCATTTGCTCTGTTGCGCATCCTGCCCTGATGCGGACTGGTCAGCGGATCCGGCCTCGCCGATTGCATGTTTCTCCCAGGCTCTGCGGCCTCGGCGAGAGGCAGGCGAGGTCAGAGCGCGCTCTCGTCCTGGGAATTGGTGCCGTGACTCACCTAAGAGAAGGGGCCGGCCCTCGGTTTGTGTTGCTTCGTCCAGCAAGCAAATCCGCATCTGTCGCTCGCCAGCAGAGCCATCGAACAGCGACCAACGCACACGCCTTCTCATCCACCCGCATCCAGCCATTCTTCTGCCAGCAGCCATGGCGAGACTGACCAAGTTTGCCGACTACGTCCAGAAGGGAGTCACGGGCGGGCTCGTCGCCTTCACGGTCCTGGGCACTCTGAGCATGCTCAGCACATGGTCAGGCATCGCTGTGAAGTACGGCAAGATCAAGGCCGCCCAATCCACTTCATCAGAGAAGGTGAGGCAGCGGAGGGATGACGGCGTCAAGCTGTCCCGGAAGAGGGAAGTGTGGGCTGAGGACTGAGCCCAAGCCTTGCGATTATCGAGGACTGCGACTGTGGCTCCTGTCGGCCTCGAACGCAGCGAATCCGGTTCGGGGCTATCGACACCTGAGATGGATGCGGGGAATGGGCTAACGGGAGGGCTTGTTAAAGCCGAGTCAGGCGGCATCTGGGCTATCGGCTGGCTGCTGTAGCCGTCGTCGACGAGATCTTGTTGTTAACGAGTCGCCTGCCTGTGCCTTGCCCGTTCTCAGCCGGACGATCCGCAGGACCCTCGACTCAAGGAGCTTCGAATCTGATATCTGCATGTCCACACGACAGCACCAATACACTCCATTGAACCTCTTGCGCCTGCCTTGGCCGACCCGTTGGAAAGGAGGGGAGCACAGTTTGAGAGAGCCATCGAGATTGGGGGCTGCTGTTGTGTGTCTGCCTGCAATCCAGCGACCCAAAGCACGACGCCTTCGAGCAGAATCGGGCAGCCTGAGGCTCCGTCGCTCTCTGGTCTTGCTGGGGCGATGTTGCCTTCTGCGGCTTTGTTTCTGGTGAATCGGCTCAGAGGCCCGCATTATGACAGCAAGTGTCGGCACCCCCATTCGACTGCAAAGATCCAGCGGGCTTGTCTGGCACACCAAAAGCCGATCTGACGGCCCACATCCCTGCCGGATTTGATCTTTCCATCCATCTCCGCTCTCCGTTCTCCGTCCACCGATCTGGCGCTTGATTCCCATCAGGCTGCAGCCCACCTCCCACACCTTCAAGCGATCTCTCCGCGGTGGGTATCCGTGTATCTGCCTCCCTCGATTGTGCGGCCCAGCCAGCGAACCTCGGCTGAATGGAATGTCGGCTGAATCTCGACTGAATCTCGATCCTCGCGTCCCCAGCCTCTCTCCTTCCACCTTGCTCGACAATGAACCGCAAGCAAGCCGCACACCGGGACTCTCGAGATAAACAGCCGAACAGCGCCAAATCCAAGTCCTCTCAGTCGTCTCAATCGCAATCGCAATCGCAATCGCAATCGCAATCGCAATCGCAATCGCAATCGCAATCGCAGCCGATGTCGCCTGCGGCGATTGCAGAGTTCGAGACAAAGCTCTGGAGAATGACTCCTTTCTGGATTCTGCCTCCGTTGCTCCCAGGGCTGTTCTTTGTGCTGACTGGATGGAACAAGGTCGCTGGAACTCATGGATCGTGGTCCATGGGACTGTTTGGGGCTTTGGCATGGTGAGTCCTGTGGCAAAAATCGGGACACGCAGGAGGCAGGACCGGGCGATGGATCGATGGATTGATCGATCGATTGATCGACGCGAGGCGATTATGACTGCGATTGTGGCTGCAATTGTGACTGTGATTATGGTTGCGTAGAATCGTGTGTGTGGAGCCAATTGTTCATGTTGCCGGTGGACTATGTTCGTGCTCGCTGTTCTGACGATACTCGTCCTTCGCCGTACCTGCGCAGGTATCTCTCGGCAGCGGCCCGCTTTCCGATCCAAGAGGGCCTCTCGCGGTACTTTGGTGGCTCGGGCGTCAAGCTCGCCTATGCGCTGGTGGTGGTGATCACCTCGCCAATCGAGGAAAGCATCCGGGCTCTGATGCTGCACTGGTACCCTGGCACACCCACCCCCGGCCGAGCCTATTCCTTTGGCTGGGCCTGGGCGGCGGTCAACTTTGCGGTGGCCTTTATGCAGATGGTCGGCTACGTGATGGTCATGAAGGGCAACGACGCCGAGATCAAGGCCAAGATGGCGCGCGGACAGAACGCTATGGACCCGTTTTATGGGCAATCCAATAAAAAACGGGACACCCAGGTTTTGACCATTCATCAAATATTTTGTTACCCAATGTGATCGCGCGCTGGCCATGACCATTCGCCAGTGTGTTCAAGAGCACCATCCATCGCTGGCACTCCGAGACCAGTGTGCAGGTCGATTGTGGAGACCGGAGGGCGACCGGTGGTCTTCACTCGGAGGCTGCCAAAGTGATCTGATCTATTTATTGTGGCTTTGCTAGACGCGAGCACAGCACATACTACATGTTCATGGAAACGGCTATGTTGTCCCGTTTTTTTCTGAATAAAGTGTATGGACTGTTGGAGCATTCGGCCACGGGGCTTGTTCATCTGGGAATCTCGCTGCTGGTCGCCAGAGACCCGGTGTTCAGTCTGCCAGCCGTCGCTCTCCGATGTGGCCTCTCGCTGGGGATGATGTTTTTCATCAAGGTAGGTATTGTCTGTTAGGGCTCATGTCTTTGGGTACTGCTCGCCAGGATTTCATCGGCGACATTATCACAAAGCTGGTTGTGCAGACATTGCTTGCACGATGTAGTTTCCACTCGCTGAGCTCCCTTTCCGGCCTTGGGATCCCGCTGCGTCGGTCGAACCCGCACTTCTGCACTTTGACTGACTGGATTGTGGTGTTGTCTCCATTGTGGATCCAGCGTCTCGGTATCGTCACTACGGAGCTGCTGCTGATTGTCGTGGGTGTGCTGACCCTTATCCTGGGTCTGAGTCTCTCCGGCGTTGTCGGCACACTTGTTGCTTGATGGATCGCACAGTGGGTGCTTGTGGCGCAACTGCCAGCCACAGTAGCTTCGAAGACAATTCCAAGGGGATTGGTGATATTTGAAGCAGCAGCGATTATGGTACAAAAGCTGATCATATCGGGACTGGCCGAGGCAACTCTGCGACATGAGCTCCACGACATGAAGGGACTCGAAGTAGAGAAAGGGCGCGGGAGGGACTGAGCTGGGGAAAGAAAAGAAAGAAAGAGAAAGAGAGGGGAGGGGGAGGGACATCGAATAGAGTGGATGGGAAAACATACTATGATTACAGACATCCCAATAACAAACGACATCGAGGCTTCATGCGCACTCACATGAGAAGCGGGGCTGGAGGGGGGGGTTCTGGAGGAGGGCGCGAAAGAGGGAAGGAAAGATCAAGCGACTTGCTCAGGAGCTGATCAGGCTTCGGAATCGATACTTGATATCCTCGAACCAGGGGGCAGTGTCGATCCAGTCGGACTGGATGCCAGCGACCACGACTTTCAGGAACCACGGCTTTATCAGGTAGAGTTGCTCCGAGAATCTTGCCCAGTACAGGTCTCGGTGAGGGCTGCCGGCAAAGTGGACCAAAAAATCACCGCTGCGGTAGACATGCAGGCCGCGGAGATCGTAGCCAAGGCATCCATCGGGACCGAAGCGATTGAAGGTGGCTTCTTTGGGGGACATGAAGAAGTATCGTTTTTGGCCAAAGGGAAGGCTGGTCAGGGCTGTGGTCATGGAATTTTGAACGCCGGGGACGTTGATGAGCGAGTAATTGAAGCGGTCGTTGTAGATGGTCTTGAGCAGCGTGGCGGACCAGTCCGTGTTGCGCATAAAGTAAACGCCGTTGTTGAGCGGCCGACCCTCGCAGTCTTGCTTGCCGATAAAGTCAATGTCTTGGTATGGCCGGGGCGGAGTCGACCGGATCGTGACGGGTTCGGAGCCGTTGGCGCCTCGCATATACGGCGCCAGGATGAGGTCTTCGAGACTCAGCTCGGGTTCCATGATCATAGTGTCGACATCCCTGTGGGATTGTGGATGCGGGTGGATGCGGGTGGATGTGAGTGGAGCTGAACAGGAATCGTCGTGTCCAGAGGTCTGCAGCGGCGCTTGGCAGAGCCGGACTTACATGTACAGGATCCACTCGCTGTTGGTCGAGTCGGGAGAAAGCAGCGATGGTGACAGTGTGAGTCAGGCGGGGTGCCAGTGCGGAACAACTCGACCGATTGGCGACGCACTGCATCAGGCAGGCGGCACTCACATGGACGGCATGGTGTTCATGATGGTGTACGCAGTGCCAACTCGCCCCCAGTAAGGACGGCTTTCGTCGATGACGCCGTCGAGGAAGAGGGCGTATCCGTGCTTCCGGGCGTATTCGCGTTTCATCTGGACGGACTCAACGATGATTCGCTTTTGCTTTTTCAGGGACAGTTCCCGGACGTCGCCCGAGAACGACAGGACGATGGCGATCTTGGGCATTTGAAGTGTGTCGCCGTTGGGTAGCGAGTTGGAGAAGCTCTGCTGGGCAAAGGCGCTGGCCCGTATCCTCTCGCGGCAGATTTCCTCGACGCTTGTCCGCAGGGCTGCGGTGTTGGACTGGGCAATCCACAGCATCGACACCATGCAGAACAGCGAGATGAGGAGGAGGAGCCGGAGGGCCGAGCTGGAGTGGTTTGAACTTAGGACGGAGAGCATGGCAGCCAGGGGAGGGCGTTTGAAGGCTGGTCTCTGGTGTCTGGGAGGGAGAGGGAACTGGGCGATGGACAGGAGACCAGGAAAAGCTTGGGCCGAGGCAGGGATGTGCCTTTTGAATGGGAGACGACGGCGAACGCGAGTCGGCCAGAGGGCTTGTCTGAGGGCTCGTCGACAGGGACGGACAGGGCGCCGCGAATGAGAACCGGAACATTCGATTGGTTCTGTGGACAAGAGCAGCAGAAAAACAACGGACAGCAAGCGACAAGGAGGAAGGCGAGACGGGCAGCGAGAGCACTGACAGAGTAGGGCGAGAGCAGTGATAGATATTGGGGAGCGAGAGCGAGAGCACGGGAGAGAGTCGATGGGCCACGGGGCGAGGGAAAAGCCAGAAAAGGGACAGAACACAACGGGAGGACAAGGGGCAGCAAGGGACAGACAGAACAGAACAGAACAGAACAGAATGAAGCCAACAGAGACAGAAGGGAGAAGCATCAGAAAACAGAGGGAGACACAGGCGTTTGTGCGCGTCTGTGGCTGCGCCTGCCGGCGCGACCGGACCGGTGGCGCACACACGGCTGCCAGGCAGGGGCGCAGAGCGGCTCACCCGGCCACAGCGACAGTCGCGCAGTGGCAAGCAACGGGTCACAACACCCCCGCTGGTGCGACGGAAGGTCGGGCGCCGGAAAAAGGGAGTCGCCGCGCACGGGGCAGGGACGGGCGCCGCGTCGAATCAGATTGCGCCCGCACGCCGACCCAGCCTCGTGCTGAGCAGCCGCGGCTGTGCGGCGATTGGCCTGTCGCCGTGACCCGTGCGCCACCGGTCACCGCGGGTGTCTTGTTCCGGGACCACAAGGCTGGTCATGTTGCCAGCTCCCCCTTTCGTCGTTGCCAGTCACACCCCTCGCGAGCCCGTTGTGCTGGTCGTCATTCTCGATGCAGGGGCTTGTCTGGGTGGTGCTGCCCTGGTTGCTGGTGCGGTCCTGGTCTGGCTGATCTGGGGCAATGACCTGCTGGGCATTGTTGGGGGGGGTGCGGCGCTTTCGGCTCGCGGCTGCTGCCTTGGTCCAAACGTGTGCACCATGCGCCAGATGCGAGTGTTGCCTGTCTGAACAGATCAAGGACCAGAGCATGCTGCGATCCTAAGAACACAACGTGCGAGCCGAGCACGCCGCACGGCTCTGAGAACGCAAAGAATCCGCAATGGAACGCCAGCAAGAACCCGACACCATCCAGAGGAGCACATGGGTGTGTCCGGCAGCACACAATCGAATGCACGACGGAATCCAAGAACCGATGGAAGCAACCTTGCTCCACACATGCGCACCCAGGCCGTTCCGCCCAACATGCTGGTGGCGGCCAGCATCCCTCTCCCTCCAGCATGAAGCTGCTGCTGCGCCGATGGGGGACCCTGTGGTCGGTCGCCTCCCTCCGATTCCCACCACGATCCGCCAGCTCCATGCCAGAGCTCCATGCCAGTCCCACGCCAGGGCCGTGCATTCCAGTTTCGGCTTGGCAGGCCACGCCGTCGACAGCCCGCAGCGGCATGTCATGCTGGCGCCACCGAGAGCGGCAGCCCTCCAGAGCCAGACAGGCACAGCCCGGAGACAGGCGCTGCTTGCCCATGGTTGAACGCACACGCCCAGACCCGCCGTCTTCCTCCCATCTCGCAGTGTTGGTTCGGGTCTCCAACAGCGGCCAGCCCGAGCGGGCGTGGCTGTGGCGCCTCGCCGGATGATGGGATCTGCCAAGACAAGCTGCGGGAGCGGCGTATTGAATAGGGAGAGGGAGAGTTTATTCACAGGGTGCTCGATTATCACAAGATCAAACGTGGGAAGGACGAGTAGGAGGCAGCAAGAATTTGGGGAGATAGGAGAGAATGGGACAGCATCGGCCACTGCCGATGGTTCCCACAAGCACTGAATGCGTCAGACGGACGCGTCCAGCATCATTTCCAGACCGACGAGCCATTCTGCATCTCCAGTCCACTCTGTCCGCAGCCCCGCGACGACTCGATGGAGGAGATCGGGGTATCGCTCGTAGACTTTGCGGGCGAATGTGCCCCAGGCGGTGTCGCGCGAGGCGCTGCCCGCAAAATGAAGCAGAAACTCGCCGTCCCGGAAGAAGTGGCGAGAGCGGAATTCGTCCCAAGGGCACGAGTCCGTGGCGAACCGGTTGAAGCTCGCATCGGGCGGGCTGACGAAAAAGTGTCGCTGCTCGGCCCAGGGCAGACCGGTCAGGACGTTGGTCATGGCGTCCTGGACGCCCGGGCGGTGCACGGTCGCGTTGTAGTCGGTTCGATCGTTGAAGATTTTTCCCAGAACTTGGATAGTCCATTCGGAGTTGCGCATAAAGTAAACGCCGTTGTTGAGTGGCCGACCCTCGCAGTCTTGCTTGCCGATAAAGTCAATGTCTTGGTATGGCCGGGGCGGAGTCGACCGGATCGTGACGGGTTCGGAGCCGTTGGCGCCTCGCATATACGGCGCCAGGATGAGGTCTTCGAGACTCAGCTCGGGTTCCATGATCATAGTGTCGACATCCCTGTGGGATTGTGGATGCGGGTGGATGCGGGTGGATGTGAGTGGAGCTGAACAGGAATCGTCGTGTCCAGAGGTCTGCAGAGACGCTTGGCAGAGCCGAACTTACATGTACAGGATCCACTCACTGTTGGTCGAGTCGGGAGAAAGCAGCGATGGTGACAGTGTGAGTCAGGCGGGGTGCCAGTGCGGAACAACTCGACCGATTGGTGACGCATTGCATCAGGCAGGCGGCACTCACATGGACGGCATGGTGTTCATGATGGTGTACGCAGTGCCAACTCGCCCCCAATGAGGGCGGCTCTTGTCGATGACGCCGTCGAGGAAGAGGGCGTATCCGTGCTTCCGGGCGTATTCGCGCTTCATCTGGACGGACTCGACATACATTCTTGGATGCTTCTGGAGAGCGTAATTGCGGATATCGCCTGAATAGGATACCAGCAGGGCGATCCGCGGCGGAGAGCTACCGCTGCCGTCTGCAAACGAGCGAGCAGGCGGCTGCCACGGAGACGGCGAGTCCCCGGTGCACGAGTTTGCGACCCGGGACGTTGCCAACTGTGCCAGCCGGATGCCTTCGTATCGAAGCGCGAGCAGGGTCACGACCACCATTGCCGCCAGCAGCACCATGGCCCAGACCAGAGTCGGCTTCTTGGTAGGCTTGCTGGTCCTGGGAGAGTCCGGAAGGAGAGTGTACGAGTTCATGGCTGTGAGTACGGTGGGGTGAGCGGGAGACAGGGCGGGGGGCGTCTTCGGGAGACTGGACGGAACGAAGAGGAGGAGGAGAGGGGTGTAAAAAGCGAGAGAGATGGCTGCTCCTCCGGACCGCCAAGGAGGGGAATATGATCGGCCCAAAAGGAGGGGTGTTTCGGCGACGGACGGCGGGAGACGGACGACCAGCGACGGGCATTTGAAGGACGGCGATGGTCCGCTGCGTTGTTGTGCGAACGTTCGATCTGTCCCACCTGCGCGCTCAGACGACCGCCGCAATTGGTCCGTGTCGTCATGGGTTGCCCGCGCCCAACCCCGGCCCTTGAGGTCTCTTCCCCGCAGCAAGGACTCCTTCAACAAGGCCCGTCCCCACAACAACACCCACAGGATTCACAGGATCACGCTGCTTTCCTCTCGGCTGGCGCTGAGCCTCGCTTCGTGTCGCCACCTGCCTCGGAACACAGACGCTTCTTGTTTCATTGCCTGGTCACAGCTTGCCTCCCCCTCAAGGCCGTTCTGCCAGAATGCCTTGCTCGTTGTCTTTGGATATTGCTCAAGCTTGGCGATTCGCCGCAAACAGACCGCCGTGTGATGAGATCTCGGTCGACAGAAGGGACCTTTGAGCCTCGACAGGGTCAGTGCGGGAGGGTCTCCCCTTTCCTCCTCGACGGATGTATGTCCCCTCGAGAGCCAGTCCGCCAACCAGCTCGCCAGGCCGGCTGTCTTTGTCGGGTGTGGCTGCTGGGCTGCTGGGCCGGCAGTAGGTTCTGGCTCAGCCAGATTGCGGCGCGCCCTGCCCTGCCTGCAACCAGAAGGTTTGTTTGGCTGCCGGGCTCGCTTCCGCCGCAAAACCCAAACTTTGCTTGGCAGCACGGCTCCGCTCCGGGCCGAGATATCAGCCAAGGGGTTTGCTCCATGGCGATCGCGCCCAGCCGACCCATGACGGCGGGCTGTGGGCAGGGCGACGAGTATCTCAAGCGGAGAAGCGACGAGCCTTCGCTGCAGGGATCAGAATCATGTGCGTCTGTATTGCGCAACGGAATCATACAAGAAGACGCTCTGTGGGGCCAGGGCTGGTGGGTGTGAACGTGTGACGGGGTCTGCCAGGTTCGCTGCCGATGGAGGACCGACAAAAAGCAAAGCGAAACAAAACAAAACAAGAATCGTATTCATGACCAAGGAGGAGAAGCAGGGGGGCTCGGTCAGACACCGCATCGGCCAGGCCAGGCCAGGCCAGGTATTTCAAACGTGGGTGTGGAGAGTTTGTTGGCTGGTGGCTGCGGCGACAGACACCATGGGCAAGGGCATCGGAGGAAGCGGAGGGGGACTGTGCTGGTTTCTTCGTCCCAACGACCCTGGCATATGCTCGTCCTGGTAGGATCGGTTTACCCGTCGAGTGATCGCCATGCGAGGCCACATGCAAACGGCAGCCGCAGCCTTGGGAAGGCGCCATATGTTTGGGATCTGGGCCTCACAGCTTGCCTCTATTGAGCAGGGATTTTCTTGGCAAGCTCCTTCATGTCCGAGACCCATTTGGCGGTGCCAGACCACTTGGTGTCGAGCTCGTTGAGCATGTAGTGCAGGGAGCTTGGGTTGGTACTGTACATCTTGCGAATGTAGTAGGCCCACATGTCTTCGCGGTTGACGACGCCGGCAAAATGGATCACAAAGTCTCCATCTTCGTACCAGTGGTCCTTGCCTTGTGGGTCGCCAGTGCATACCTTGGTGAACTTGTTGTAGGTGGCTTGCTTGGGACCCATGAGGAAGTGCCGGGCTTCTGCTCTCGTGTACGACAGCAGGGTGTTGGTCATGGCATCTTGCACGCCGGGCCGTCGCACCTTGGTCACGTAGTCAGTTCGGTCATTGAAGGTCTTCTTGAGCATCGACACGGTCCAGTTGGTGTTGCGGATAAAGTACACGCCGTTGTTGAGCGGCCGGCCACTGCAGTCGGTTTTGCCGATAAAGTCAATCTCTTGGTAGTCCTTGGGAGGCATATCGGTGATCCTGGTTCCGTTCGAGCTTGCGGCCTGCGATCTAGCTTCGCCAGAGGTTGGTCGGAGGTATGGCTTCAGAATCAGATCCTCCAGATTCTGGGAAGGATCCATGATGATGGTATCGATGTCCCTGGAGGCAACGCGATGAAAGGTGAGTCTCGAGGCCATATGTTCAGACGGGGAAAGCCCCTCCACACAATCGCACGCCAGCGACATCGAGCATCAACGTGGACGACTTACATGTACATGATCCACTCGCTGGAGGGACAGGCCACGTGCGATCGGGCAAAAGGTTTTCATCAGCACGAGTGGAGGAATGTGTCGGCGTCGTGCGGAAGGTTTCACCAGCATCACGAACGCCATCATGAGCGAGGACACTGCCCGGCAGCGACAACCCTCTCTTCCTCCTCCTCCCACATCAACGCGCCAGGCATGACCGCACTCGACCCAACCAACGAGGCCCCCTCCCCACCAGAAATGCAAGCGGCGGGCTCGACTTACATCCAGGGCATGCTGTTCAGGATTGAGTAGGCGGTCACAAGGCGGCCCCAGTGCGGGCGGCTTTGGTCGATGACGCTGTCGAGGAAGAAGGCATAGCCGTGCCTCCGGGCATATTCCTGCTTGCTGATGACCGACTCGATATAGACCCGGGAGTGACGCTCGATGGACATGTCGCGGACGTCGCCCGAGTATGAGAGCAGGATGGCAATCTTCGGGCGTTGGTTGAAGGTGGCGCTGTTGCTACTGCTGTTGTTGATGCTGGCAAGCTGCGTTGGGCAGTCGATTTGGGTCGATGCCAAGCCCGTTGTGGAACTTGGCCGCCACATGAACATAACGACCATTGTGTAGACGAGAGCCAGGCCGATAACCAGCGGTGCAAATGTCGTGACGTATTTCTTGTTGAGGGACATGGCTGCGAGCGCGATGGGAGTGAGTGCGGTGGGCGGATTGTCGCGGGCAGGGTCGGACGGAGAGGCAAGGGGCAATGGGCTTGGAAGGAGGAAGCCGTGGGCCTTTTCTGGGCGGAGAGGAGGAAGATCCGCTTGGAGGGAAGGGCGGGAGGCAGCAGAGGAAAGACCAAGAGCGAGGAAGAGGAAAGGAGAAAGGCGGAACGCAGACGGAAGCTCCGGATGGCAGGCAGGCCGACGAAGGGTCCGAAAGGGAAGCAGACAAGGACGGATGCCGGAGAGATGGTCGACAGATGCCGGAGGGAGGGAAGGCGATTGATCGACCAAGGGGGACAACCAGAGGGACAATCCGAGGGGGGAAGACGATTGTCGAAGGACGGCCAAGGCAGAGGCCGGCCATATATCCGCGAGAGGCGCGTCCAGCTGTGCTCGGGCACACAGGACGGGCGCCGCGGGTGCGACACGGGTGCGGCGCGACTGTGGCCAGTGGCCGCCGGTGGCCCGGGGCCTTGTCTGGGCGGCGTCGGCGGCTCCACACCCGCGAATATTCGACGGCCGCACGGAGCCACGTGCCCACTACGCGCGGTGCTGATTGGTCGTCCGCCGCCTCTAATTCGGGCGCGCCCGCAGGTGGCGGCCCTTGTCCTTGTCGTGCCTGTGCTGTGCGGAAGCTGGCTGCTGCTGCCTCCCACAGGCCGCTGTTGTCCCAAAGGTCTGCTTGGTTCTGTCATGTGGCAGCAGTTCTCTGTTGGCGTGTCTGCGGCCCGGTTGAGTGGCTGCTTCCTTGTCGTGCAGATGCGCGGCCGCGATGCCATTTCAGGAAACGGCGTCTGTTTGCGGCCCGCGGCTCACAACAACGCACACAATTGGCCGGAGACGGAAGGGGGGGGGCAGGACACAGCAGCCGTTGTATCCGCCGCGCTGTGTTTGTGGTTGCATGGCGGTGCTCAGCTGCTTCTGTTTGGCCAAGCAGCCAGGACATGACGGCCTGTGTTTGTTGCTGTTCTTGTTGGTCTGCGTCGAGCTGGATCCTGGCGCAGACGCAGATTGCGGAACGTGCGTCATGCTGTGGCCGCTGGGCTGTGCTGGTAGTGCACGTCGTCCTGCCGAGGGCCTGCGGCGATTGTTTCAGGAACAACCAAGAGGTCAACCGCAGAACAAACAGCACTATGAAAAAAAAGCTGACGTGTAAATTACGCGTTGGCCAATACTTCCCTCGCAAATCCCCCACCGGACTCAGCATAACAAGGAAAAACACGTTTTCTCGCGTTTTGTTTTGCCTTGGGGGTCGCGTCTGGCCACTGAAGCGACCGCGACGGGCTCGGGTCACCCGCATTTCTCCTTGTTCGTCCAGGTTGCTGGCTCCCTGGGTGTCCCCGAACCCGCACTGCCACATCCCGTGGAGCCCTCGGCCAATGGGCTGCTTCCGTTCACGTGACATGGCATCCGAGTCATCCCGGCTTTTCACTGTCTTCCGCGACTCGTTCACTGTCCATGACCCCCGGCTGCTTTCCTGACTCATCTGTGTTCATGGGTCATCAGAGCCTTCGGACTTGGACAAAAACCGGGCATTTCCGCCCCCAGTTGCTTCGTCAATCTCCTCTTGATCCTTTCTCCCCTCGACCTTCTCATCCGACTCTAATCATGAGTTCAGCCGCTCAACCATCTGGGCACGATCACCCAAGGCATACTCCATATCCAATATCATCGACCAGGGTACCATCCTCGATAAATAGGGCTCACGATGGGCTTCCCAAGAACAGATCCATCTGTCGTTGTCGCAAGTGTAGCACCGATTCGCAAGGCTTCAGGATTGTCTCCAGAACGACCTACTACGACCACTTCTATCGCTATGGCTTTCCACCTGGAGTCCCCCCTGTTCACATGTACTCGCTCAAAGATCCTCAAGAAAACACAGCTGGCCATCTTTCTTCGTTCCCTCACCGTCCTATTACAAGCATATGCGAAAATAACCCCAATTTGCGAACTTCGCCGACATTTCATCCCCCAGTGTTGGTGGTAGATGAACTGCGACCACATGGGATAACATCGCAGCGACCTTCATTGGGTAAGACTGAGCACCTGATATCACATTCTCGCTAAATTTTTGTGTGCGTCACGGTTTCAGTCTTGAGCAATAATCAGTGATCTGTGCTTGGACGCTGCCAGAGCTCACTACGAAATGACCAATACACTCTCGATTTGTCCGACTTTGTTTCTTCATCCTTGGCCTGGCCCAAAGGCTCACCCCGCGCATTTGAGCACGAGAGCATGGATATCCAAACAGAAGCATCTATTCAGCAATGCACCCAAGACAACGAAGGCCCTGCTCCAGCTCAATTTGAACGCTGCCCTTCGTGGTCGCCAAGCATGTGGGCATCGCGGGACTCTGAAGAAGCGTCCATGTACTACGAAGACTCTGAAGACTCTTCGATAGACTCAGAAGACACCACTTCAAGCTCACCGAGAGAATTCGATGACATTTCGGGTGAGATATCAACGTCACCCAGCCTGATCGTATCGTCGAATCTTCCTGGTCTTGCTTCAGAGTCCGGTTGACTCATATAAATGCCACGGTTCACCTTCCAGGACAGTATCCGGATAGCTTCCTCGGCCACTTTCGACTGCTTGAAATGAATGAAGATGATGAAGAAACTGGTGACGAAGAGCCCCGCATATCAGATGGTGAGTCAAATTCAAAGGACAGATAGCAATCCGATGTAGCATCCGAATTGATGTATTCACCCGCGGCTTTCCCCCAGATATCCCGCCCTTCTATTCGCAGCTGGTCAAGGTGTTGACCGAGTGCAATGTTACCGACAAAGCCATCAAATCTGTCCTTAATCATTGCAACAAATTCCAAGGATTGTCATTACCAGCTGCACCCAGTCTGTACAAGATCCAAAAGATCATTTGTTGCGAGTGGAACGAGTATCTTCAGAGGCTTCCCTGCTGCCCAAACAGCTGCATGGGATTCGACATCAATGATAACCAGAGTCGAATATGCACGTTTTGTGGAGAGGATGCTTATGCGACGGTGAACGAAAAACTTCTGAATGGCGGCATTCAACCACAACTGAGGCCGATTCAGACCTACAAGTATTTCGATTTTGTTCAGATACTTCAGACACTCTACCGAAATCCAACTATGGCAGAGTTGATGATGTACAGAGCAAACAGAGCGAGCGAACCAGGTACTTTCCACCCGTATTATTTCCCAATACTATATTGCTATATGGTGCTCTGAACTCACCAAATCTGAATCTTCAGGCATCATGAACGACATATTCGATGCCGAATATTACCAGCACCTTTGTAGTCGCTCAATGTTCCAGCAGCCCACCGACGTTGCTCTCGGGCTGCATTTTGATGTCTTCAATATCAATCAGAGGTACGCCCGCTCTCTGTTTCAAAATCAGATTATAACCACAGCTGACCTTTGTATCTGGTGTAGGCAAAGCCATCAATCGTGGGGCTTCATCTTGATCAACTTCAATCTTCCACCTGCTCTGCGCTACAAAAAGGAAAATCTCATTACGGTCTTGCTTACGCCTGGTCCACGATCGCCTCGTGACTTTGATACATTTTTGAAGCCGTTTTTCGAAGATATGAAGAGACTTGAGACCGGTGCGTAAGCCCCTCTGGTGTGGATCACTTGGTCACTCCACATAATCCTCGCGAGAGCACGCTGCTGACGGAGCAATGTCTCTCGCTCCCAGGTGTTGAGGCGATAAGGGTCGACAAAAATGGCGTGGAACATTCTTTCACTCTCCGAGGTCACTTGCTGTACTGCCAGAGTGACATGCCCGGATCCAACAAATTCGGTAAATTTTCTGGGCACACCGCCACGAAGGGCTGTCGTCTCTGCGAAATAACGGCCACGAGGGCCGGGGGTGCCATGTGCTTCTATGAGCGTGACACTCCCAGTCCATACCGCACCGAAGAGAGTCTGAACAGAATATGGGAGGCCATCGATCAAGACGGCATGCCCCGAAACGGTACGTTAACGAGACGAGTCAGGGCGTTGTTTTCGACTCCGATGTTAACATTAACTATGTTGATCAGGGATCGTGGGGCGACCAGGTGTAACTCAACTTGAGTCCATCGAGCTCAGCTTCTGTCTTCCTCTCGATCTGATGCATGTGATCTCGAACATCGGTCCACTCATGATGGAGATTTGGAATGGAACGCGGAAGGCTCCCTCATCCTCAAGTTTGGACCAAAAGATCACGTCCAAGTGCCTGAAAAAGATCGGAAGGTGGATCAGCGAAGGCAGGATTCAGATTCCAACAGGCTTTGGTGCCTCTTGTCGGGACCCTGTCTCATACAAAAGCTTCAAAACCGAAGAATGGAAGAATTGGATTATCATGTACTCCCTACCTCTGCTCAATGCGGCGGGCTTTCCACTAGAACACTTGTAAGCTCTTGATATTGTACCCTGCTCGAACCGGGGCCCGTCCTACGGTCGATGAGATACTTGATTCGAATTGATCCTAACAGTGATGCTATTGTGCCTAGATTGGGATGGAGGCGCTTTGTCTATGCCCTTCGATTGATGCTGCTTCCCCAGTTGAATGTTGCTCAATGCAATCAGATCGAGAGAAATCTTCAGAGGTTCCAGGAGTACTACACAGAGCAAGTAGCACGAGACAGCAGTCCCTTCACTTGAGGATGTTGGGCAGCTCACTAATTCTCAATATCTAACCACGTATACTCGAAATGTATTCACCAGGTCAATCGCAAATCTCCCAGAGTCACTCGAACCTCCTCCAGACAGAGCTCCAGACCTGTCTGGACTTCGTTTGATGAAAACCTACGTGCATCAGCTCCAACACTTGCCCAGGTGCATCCGATTGTTTGGACCCTTGGTATATCAATGGCAGTTTGAAATGGAAAGAACCTGTGGTCGCCTGAAGCTCATCGGGCGATCGAAGGTCCATCCAGTGGACAATATGGCCAATCGGCTCGTCCTCCAAAGCTCTCTGAGCGGTCCAAGCATTGCTCCGAACTTGACCTTGAGAGGAACATCCAGGTTGGGCGAAGACCCTGGGATATGGCCATCCTCCTTTGCAAACAATGGGCGGGCCTCGAATCAAGATAGCCGCGGAACCTTGTCTGGCCAGCAACAAAAGCTGAAACTACCTTCTGAACAAGTCGCGAAGCTAAAGAGCGCTTATGCCAGGACGATTTCTGCCAATTCCTCATACGGCTATCGTGAAGCCTTGCAATATGTCCATTCACTTTGGGATCAGAATTCGGACACTTGCTCCAAACACACCAAGATGGACGCGGGGGAACTACATGTCATATCTCAATCACATCGGATGAGCACGGCACATCATCGGATGAACTCTGTTGTGAAGGTAAGGCATTCGGCAGCGCGCGATAGCGAAGCCTCATATGAGCTAATGCATTCTGAATCTACAGGTTTGGACCAATATGCCCGATGCATCAGCAAGCAATCACCCATATTCTTCTGTCCGCTTCTATCAAGTCCAATATTTCATCAGCCACTCCTTTGATGGAGAAACAACAAACTGGGCATACTGTGTGATTCCAAAGATCAACATCAGATATGGAGATGACAGTTCAGGATACCGCCCATGCAAAGAGTGTGCTACCTTTCACCTCGACAGCATGGAGTCAACGAATCATATCTTTGTCCCAGTCGATACAATCGTTTCTACTGTCGGATACTTCGAGATGGAAGGCGGTGGGTACAGCTTTGCTGCAATTGGAGAGGCAAAGTCAGGCTGATACTTATATCAACCATTCCAGGTGGCTTTTATATTATCGAGCAAGATCCTCCGATTTGACAAGTCGATGCAAATGTCGCAGGTAGTTGGGCCAAAAAGTGCTTGAGGCCGCTTGATGACGAAGGGAGTTTGTCCGAACTTGACCCATAGTGACCATATCAGTGTAATGACAGGTCAAGTCGGAAGGTTTGGAATATAAATATCCCCCCGACCACCGCTTCCTGCCCGCTTCCGTCGTCAGGCTCAAGTCAATACTCCCCTCAGGCCCTCTCTATCCTAACTTCCTCGGCGGGCCCATGAGCCGATCGATGACATAGGTGCCGTTAAACGCATGCATATTGAGGATGAGCCGCATCATGAATATGTCTCTAATGTTTTTAACTCTAACGCTTCCTCTTTCACTATCTTGAATATGTCTCGAATGTAGGAAGCCATCCAAATCCAAGTAAGTCCCTTCATGACGATTGAGTATCATCTGAGAGAGCTCGAAGGCGACGCTTCAACTAACCGCATCGCTCATTCCCTCCAGATATCCTCGCCCCCATGGGACATTATCTTGATTATTATCATTTCGGGTTTGTTATCACTTGCGTTTTTACTGAACACGGCATATCATACCGCATTCTGTTTGCGACTCTGAGGTTAAACTGGCTGGTGGAGCAGTGACCACCGCGGGTTTGACCTAATCCTGGACTAGTTAGAACGGCCGAGGATTGCCCCAGGAGTTCACGGTGCCGCCCAACGGCGGTCGGAACTGGGGTGTCCGAAAGGCAGTTCTCAGAACGGGTCATGGTGAGGGAGAATGAGGATATGAGAGGTTCGGGGCCGGGAGAAACCGGGGCGGAGGGGTCCCGGAACGGAGCGGGACGGAGCGGGACGGCAAGCGAATGCCAAATCGGGCCAGAGCACGTGTGGGAAGCAACGCTGTTGATTGGCTAGCGAGCAGTCCCAAAATGGCATCGTTCGGACGAGGCTGCACCAGACTGTCGGCACACACGTGACTCATTCTGTGTCTTAATGTGCCTGCTGACCAGGTCCCGAGCCGAACACAGCCACTGTAGAGGGGTCACGTCCTATTTTTTTCATCGTGTACAGATGCCCCGAACGCCGAACGCCAAGCACCAAGCCAAGTCTATTGGCGTCAGGGTGGAGGGGGGCGGAGCGGCCGAAGCGAACGAATCGAGCTCGATGGAACGCCGCCAGGCATCATATGATCGGCGGGGAGACACAAATAGAACGCCCCCGCGCTTGGTCGATCGGAGCCGCTGGGTCTGGGTCTGGGTCAGGCCAGGACGGGTCTGGGTCATGGGAGATAGACCCCCCAGCAACACAAGGACAGGGCCTTGTCGAGGCTTCAGGTTCCGACAGGGTCTGTGTCGCCCCAGGTCCCTGATCCGCAACGACCGGCGGCAGCAAGCGACTTGCCCCCCGAGTGCCGATTGTCCCCGCTCCATCCCTCCGAGTCCAGCCAGCAGCGACCAGGACCGCCCGTGTGCTCGCGATTGTCGTGAAATAGAGATGCGGATCTATTATTGCCATCGCGTCCAAAGAGAGGCGACACAAATGCTGGTATGCGCATCGACGGAAGATAGAGGAGGTGTGTTTCGTTTGTGGCGGACTCTTGTTCCAACCCCGCGAGGCGACAATATAAGAAAAACTGGCCGAGGTTGCGGACCCGTTCAATCTTCTCTCCGAGACCTGCCCAGCAAGGTTCAGAGCGGGCCGCTGAAAACCGCCGATTCGCGTGCACTGTTTCTTCCCGGAAGCACCAATATAGCCCACAGCGGTATTAAGGGGAGGTGGAACCAGGTTGAGCCGACGAGGTGCGCTTGAGCGATGGAGGCTGGTGAGAAAGGCAGTCGATCCTGCGCCAGGAGCGGTGGACAGAGCCACGCCCAGAGCCGAGAGACCATCTACGCAGCTTGGGCCTGGGCCGGAACTGCATTCTGGATATGGCAAGCTCTAAGAGCTGACCTGGTTCGACTTGACCATGCTCTCGAGCTCCTCGACCCAAGGAGCCCGGCCGAACCACTTGGTCTTCAGCGCGGCGAGCATCTGATGCAGCACCAACGGGTATCGCTGGTAGAGCATCCGGATGTAGTATGTCCACAGCTCCTCGCGGTTGACGATTCCGGCCAGGTGGAGGGCAAAGTCGCCCTTGCGGTACCAGTGGTCTTCGGCATCCTCGTCGTCGGTGCAGATCTCGGTGTACTTGTTGAAGGTGGCCTCCTTGGGACCCATGATGAAGTGCCGGGTCTCGGTGGGCGGATACGCCATCAGGACATTGGTCATGGCGTCCTGGACACCCGGCCGCTGGACCGTGCCAGCATAGTCGGTGCGGTCGTTGAAGACATGCTCGAGCATCCGGATGGTCCAGTTGCTGTTGCGCATAAAGTACACGCCGTTGTTGAGCGGTCGGCCGGTGCAGTCGGATTTGGCAATAAAGTCGATCTCCTGGTAGTTGCGCGGCGGCACGGCATGGACCCGGAAGCGAACCGGGGCACCCTGGATGACAGATTGGTCGTCTTGGGGCTGGTCCCGCCGAGAGCGGTCGTTCTCGGTTGTGGACGGCTGCAGATTCGGGCGCATGTACGGGCGCAGGAGCAAGTCTTCGAGGCTGAGGTCCGGCTCCATGATCATAGTATCGACATCCCTGTGTGGTGGGTGTGCGGAGGCGAGTTTGGCGTCAGCGTGGTCATGGCACCGATCGACACACCGATTATACACATGTGCAGCAGTCCTGTTGCTCGGGTCAATTGGCGCGTGTCGGGAAACACTGCTCCACCGCATCCAATCGGCCGCTCCGCGGAACTGCCAGGCCGCCGCGATGGATGGCCAGGCCGACAACGAGCGAGGCCCCAGGTCCTACACACCACCACCACCACCGGCGTTGCGCCAAACGTGCGCGGGTGCCGAGCCATTTGCTCCACCGGCCTGCGCAGGAATGCCTTGCGCTCGTCACGTACATGTACAAGATCCACTCGCTGCGAGGTGGGGGAGGAGTGGAGGAAAGGCGGGATAAGACGGTGGAGGAAAGCGCATCAGCAACAGGGAATGGCGCCGCGGCCCTTGTGTGTCACGACGACACGTGAGCTGCACAGGCGTGTGTGCGACCTTGCGCAGACACGTGCGGCGGTGGCGATCGCGTCTGATGGCGCTCGTGTGCGCTGAGCACGGGTGGGAGCGCTGGCGATTGGGGCAGCCGGGAGAGTGATCCCCTCCGTGACCCAGCGACCCAGCGACCCAGCAGGCCCTGCTGAGACCGAGGCATCGCTTACTGGGGGCCGGACAGAGCGCGCCGAGACCGCGAGCCGAGCACTCGACCAGAGCAGCACTCGGCCAGAACATAAAGCATGTCAGCAAACACTTACATCCAAGGCATCGTGTTCATGATCGTGTAGGCCGTGCCGAGCCGGCCCCAATGAGGTCTCGACTTGTCGATGACGCTGTCGATGAAAAAGGCATACCCGTGCCGCTTGGCATAGTCCTCCTTGAGCTGGACCGACTCGACATAGACACGGGAGTGTCGCTCGAGCGACCGGTCGCGCGTGTCGCTCGAATCCGAGACCAGGATGGCGATCTTGGGCAGGGCAGGCGGTGTCCGGGTGCTGGACTCGCAGTCGGCGGGCTCGGCATCGGATTCAGCCGAGTCGACAACGGAGCTTGGATACGGAGCGAGGGTCGCTACCGACAGGGTGACCCAGTAGAGTGACACGATCAGGACGAGTGCCATGACAATGAAGGCCCGCTTCGAGCCGAGTGAGAGGTACTGTGAGCCCATTCTGAGGAGTGGATTTGCACGAGGAGTTTGCAGGACAGGGGTGCTTGGAAACGGAGGTTCGGCAGAGGCGCAAGTATGGTAGTGGGTACTGAGGAGTAATCCGTCGTTTGGATGCTTGTCGGTAAGCAAGTGCGATGGCCAGTCAGGGCGGGTTGGGCAGCCGGACCTGCGAGCGGAAAGTCGGGCACACTGGCGGGCCGCAGGGGCCTGGACCTGGGGGGCGAGGATCTTATACTCGAGCGAGGGCCCCTGTGCTGGCGCAGATCGATCCGCACGTCCCCCGCTCCTTGCGATAGCACTGGAATCTTCTGCAGAGACTGGCGAGCACTTCGACAGCCCCACCCCGACTCCTTGTCCTCGCCAAGGCAATCCGAACTGATCCCGCGCCGCGGACACAGACACAGCAGCGCATGATCGGCAACGGCCGTGGCCACAGGGCCATCGGCTGACCCCAACAGCTCCGCGCTGCCCATGGCCGCCAAGGCCCGTTGCAGCCGCGGCCCTTTTTGGATCATGGTACCAACGGCGTCTGCTGATGCTTGTGGCTGCCCGGCTAAAGGCCGCACCGCGCGACCCGTGACCCCCCCGCAGACCGCGTTGTTCGGTGGTGGCGGTCGCTTGCTCGTGGCATTGTTCGGATTTGGATGCGGGGGGGGGCCTGAAGCCGAAAGGGCATCCTCGACTGAAACAGCGCCTGGAGGTGAAGGCGAAAGCGACATCACTGCCCTCCAGAGCCGACAACGGCACTAACATCGCTAACATCGCTAACATCGCTAACATCGCTAACATCGCTAACATCGCTAACATCACTAACGTCGCTACCACCGTCGAGTCTGCCCTGGGCAAGGACCTGTCCGGGATCCGCACGGAGAGCTCGGCGCATTAGCTCGGTGACACTCTGCCGGCTGCCAAAGGCCGTCGCGAGCGCGCTGCGAATCTGCGGTACTCGCGCTATCTCGCGGCCGGATACATCCGTCTGTTGCGCCATTGCATCTCATGTGTGCCATTGCATTTCGATTGCGTCCCACCGGCCGCTCGTCCAATGACTATTGGCCGCACCCAGTCAGGGGAGGAGCAAGTGTCCCTCCGTCCTCCTCCCATTCGCATCGAGCTCTGCCTCTCCCACGGCATTCGCCTGCCATCCTGCGATCCGGCCACCAGCGCTCTCGCCAGCATCGTTTGCCTTCCTCCCCACGGGTATTCCGTTGCTTCGTCATCCGAAACCAGCCCGCTTTCTGGGTGCTGACCTGTCGTAAATTTGGCGATTGCTGCTGACTGCGGCCTTTCCTGTTTTCTCTGTCTGTCTGGGCTCGTGCCTCATCCTTCTTTCTCTTTCGGATCTGCCAGCACCGCCCACCCGCATGATCCGAGGCTGTTGCCCGGTCGGCTGGTCGGTCGGTCGCTCGCAAGTCGCTTCGATGCCGCCGTCGGTCGCTGCAAGTCGCCAGGCTTGCCTCGCCCTGGTCCCTCACCTCCCCGCCCCGACCTGCCTCCATCTGCGCTGCCTCCTGCTGGCCTGGTCTCCACCATCGACGCACGGGTGGTGGAGCTAGGCTCCCCACCCAAACAACAACAAGCAAGCTGCTTGTGTGCATCACCCACTTGCGTTTTCTCTCGTGGTCCTGGCCGTTGCTTCGTTGGCCTGCTGTTCTGTTGTTCTGTCGCAAAGGGCCATCCATATCCCAGCGACCCGGCGGCGGTGTCCCATTGTGCGCTCGTGTCCTTCACAGCCACGTCGCCGACAAGCGCCTCAGCCCAAGGGCCGTGCTTTGGGCGTGTGTGCCCCTGCTTCTTTCCTTTGCCGCTCTGTGCGTCGCGGGCGGGCCCTCCATGGATACGCTTGCTGAGCATGCGGCCCAACCCCCGTCGCCTCCCATGCACAGCGTCCCAGCACATGCCGGCCACTGTGCATGTCTCGGTGCATTTGGCATGACAAATCGTCGAGTCTGGCCCCGCGTTGGGCCACATCGACTTGCTTGCTCGTTCGTTCGTTCGTCCAGCCAAACCCACAGTGCTGTTGTGTATTTGCGGTTGAGGCAGAACAGCACTCCCCCCCCCAAATGCAATGGAGATCATCCATCTGCACAGCATTGTCCCTCGGCTTGGACATCTTTTTTCCCTCTTGATGTCAGGTGCGCTTTGGCAGAGGCCAAGTCGCCGCCGCCTTCCCAAGCAAGTCCTCGACGCACTGGTTCTTGGCCAGCAATCGTGCCCCGACTCTCGCCACCCCAGGGTCATATGCAAGACGCCTCCGTCCCGGCCTTTCTCTTGCGTCGTCTTTGTGGCGGGTGTGGGGAGAGCCTCACTGCAGCCGTCCCGTCTCGATCGTCTCAAAATGAGCTCGGGCAGCTTTGATGTTCATCAGCGTGGCAGCGGGTTCTGCACAAAGTAACACCGCCAGCAGTTAGTTTGCATACCCGATCCATGAGCGGCATTCGGTTGGAGCGATGGGGTGGTAAAGTCGGTCAGTTGGCAGACCAGCACACGGGTTCGGCCCCGGCCCAGGTAACGAATGCCCCGTGCGCCGCCAAGGCAGAACCGGAGCCTCGTCAACAGCCGCCATCGCATGCATCACCCACTCTGAAATGCGGCTACTCACGGATGCTGGGATCCGAGACGATGATCATGATGTATGTGTTGTTGGTCAGCACGTCGATGTATGCGGCAAAGCTCGGCGTGCGGATCTCCATGGATTGGAACTGCGACTGGGATTTGCTGTGCCAAGTACAGTTGTACATCAAAAGCAGATGGCAGATCGCAGTGGCCCCCACATGAGTGCGTAAGTAACTTGTGGCAATCGCAGCGAGCTCGAAGATAACTCGCCCGATGTCGCACCCACCCGCCATGCGCCGTTGAGTGCAATCACTCTCCCCCCCTTGCCGATCACCCACCTGCAGCTCAGTTTGAACTGCTTGATGATGTTGGATATCTTTTCGAATCGATGTGGGTCCGAGTGCGTGACCTGTGTGTAGTGCGAGATGACCAGGAAGGTCGCGCGCTCGAAAAGCACAACCTCGTCTCCCTCGCAGACCCGGCAAAAGTTTTCGATTTGGTTCTCGAGCAGCTGGACGTTCGGGACAAGCGAGTACACAATCGACGACCAAGCCTGCATGCGTATCGGTGAGTCAGTGGGTCGGTGGGTCGGTGAGTCAGTGGATCAGTGGGTCAGTGAGTCGGTGAAATATCCAGCCGATGGCGTGCTTAGGAGCAGTAGCGGCAGGCGCAAGGGGGCGGCTCTACAACAGTGTTGCTCGTCGTACCTTGTACAGTGTCTCGTCCCAAATCGATGTCTTGAAGGCCATGATCGGCATCGGATGCGAGCGGCGCAACAGGTCTTGCTCTCGTTCACGGAATGTCTATGGACCCACGGTTCCGGTACGATTCATGCATCGTGAGGCGCGGCGACGTAATCAGCACGAGCAGTGTATAGACGGACAGCAAATGGTTTTAGTTACACCGTGAATCCCTTGAGTGCACCTGTCACTCGCTCGCTCCTGGCTCGGAATGTGGAGGTTCGCGGCCACCGAGCAGGTTCGCGGTTGAACAGCTCTCAAATAACAGGCAAGGGTGAAAGGCAATTGGTCTGGGTAGGTGCTTTGCCATACATATGGACAGGCGGAGACAGACGGACAGAGAAAGGAACACACCTGTTCCCGCTTATCCTCCTGGACAAGATCCATCTTGTGGATCAAGCAGAAGATGCGGGCGTCTCTCGAGAACCGATTGATGGCCTCGAGACAGTTCTGGTAGTAGCGCACGTCCTTTTCGTATTCGCGCGACTCGACGTCAAACACATAGATCAGGACCTCGACGTTTCGGAAGATCTGTTCGCGCTGCGAGTTGATGTAGTTTTCCATAAAGACATCTTGGCTGCAATAGACGATGGTGCGGTGAAGCCGAGGGAGGAGACGGATCCGAACGCCGTCGAGTCAGAGAGTGGTTTGGAACGTGCGGCTGCACGCAATCGCACCACGCAGTTGGTCTGTGTGGTGGCGAGGATCTTGGACTGCGTCGATACCACCCGGACGATCAGAGTCACTGGGCAGACTGCTTTGTTTCGGATGCATTATTGATGCCACATCAATCGGATTGGTTCCGGTGGTATCGCTTGCTGTCCCAGCGACCATCTCCACAATACGGGCTCGATTGGTGATGACCCGGAGTTGGGGGCATGAAGTCCCCGATTGTCGCAAAGCAGCCGACGACACCATGAGGGATCATTCAGCCACCGTGCCGACCAGCGACCACCGGCGACCAGCCATCGCAGCCAGAGTTTGTGCTTACCCTCCGCAGTCCCACAGGTTCAGCACCAGGTTGCCCAGAAACCGCACATGCGAGTGCTCGACGTCGACTGGGGCCATTCAGAGCGATCCCAGGGCAGAGCATGTTAGAACGAGCCACCCGATCCCCGCAATGATTGAATCAAGTGAGGGCCAGCGCATATCGACGGTGCCGCTCCTTTGCGGTCACCGGATGTTCGGTCATTGTCCACCCATGTCGCCACAGGGGCATGGCGAGGCTTGCGGACAGATGGAGACGGGTCGCATATCCCGAAGACGACAAGGACGACGAGACTCAACTGGTTGCGCCAAGACGCCTGGTATCCTTGGCTATGTAGTTTGCAAAGATGATCGAGCGCATGGACGTCTTGCCCGCGCCGCTCTTGCCCATCAAAAGCACCTGGATCATACGAGGGGAGATGGAGGGAGTTTGCGCAGGCCGCCAGGGTCGGGCCAGGACAGACTTTGATGAGCACAAATAGCTATGCCAAGCAAGCCCAGGGGAGGCAAAGCCGACAGCTGGAGGAGCTGGCCCGTGAGAGGCAATGCCAGCAGATCGACCCCGCTCGGCCGCATACCTTCTTCTTCATTTCGGGTTGTTTGGATTCCGCTGCTCGGGCCTGCTCAGATTCGTGGATGCGTTGGGCTGGCGGGACAAGAGGGCAACCGACACGGAGACGACCGCGCCGGGAAACAGCCTCGCCGCATTCGGCAGGTTCGAGCCAGCGCAGCAAGGCGGCCGTGTGGCGGCTCGCACGACAGGGCTCATGGAAGAAAGACAGCACCACCAGGACAGCACCAGGACAGCACCAGGACAGCACCAGGACAGCACCAGGACAGCGGCCGTGGCATCCGCGGTCGCAAGCAGAGCAATGGTCCAGGCAATTTTTGGAAAGACTGTATATTTTGCATATCAACAATCAACACATCACACCCACAAACAATCTCTCGAGCTTCTCTTTTTACATGGCGTACTGCGAGCAGGTGGGGATGGGGAAAGATCACAGAATATCAGTCAGCATGTGTCCTCCCACGCAGCGTTTGCCAATCCGATGGCGGCGAGAGGGACGATTTGCGCTGCCGCTATTGGTGTCGACCGCGTCGCTCTGTTGGCACTCACCTTGCGGGTCCACTCACGGGCAGTGGCTTCGTAGCGAGCACGGTCTGTTTTGTAGATGTGCGCAATCTCGGGGACGAGCGGATCGTCCGGGTTGGCATCCGTGAGCATCGAGCAGATCGACAGCAGGACCTTGGAGATGGTGAGTGCTGGTGACCATTGGTCCCTCAAGATATCCAGACAGATGCTACCGTTGCTGTTGATATTTGGGTGGTAGATCCGGGTTGTAAAGCTGACCTGGAGGAGCCCATGGCGCCGCCACAGACGATTAGTAACAGCTGTAGTGACAAATGTCTGCGAGTGCACATCCACGCACACATTCACACATTCACACATTCACACATTCACACATTCACACATTCACACATTCACACATTCACACATTCACACATTCACACATTCACACATTCACACATTCACACATTCACACTGCACACACGCATGGCATCGACAGCGAGCCGCACCTTCGGGGGCTTGAACGGGTAGTCGGTGGGGAAGGTGATTGACAGGAAGAAGACGCCGCCACTGTAAGGGCTGTCCGACTGCGCAAGACAGGCCAATATCGGACCATCTGGTTAGCACTCGGCCGATGCAGGTGTGTCCGCTCCAAGCAGCCATCCGGCGATACGACGATGCAGCGTGGCAACAAATTGGCGACTTACGGGTCCCATGATGGTAGCCTGCAGGGCAGTTGGGCCGTGCGAAAGAGTCGGATGACAGGATGGGGTCAGTATGAGAATAGCGGACGCAATGTGCGGACTAGTGTCCGTATGGCTGGGAGCACGAACTGACCTGCCAGTGCTGTTGAGGACGAGAGGAAGGGAGGGGAGGAAATGACGTCAGCGTCTGGACACACGGCAGAGTCCGCTTGGAAGGAGGCACGCAGACCTCGGCGGCCGTGAGCCCCCGAGTCCATCGCAAAGGTCTGCAGGCGACATGCAAAGAAAGAGAGGCGACTTACGAAGAGATCATCGCCGCAAGGACCGGCACTGCAGGAAGCGGGTGGGTCACGTCCGAGATCGAGCAATTCCTGCAACAGAACGACGCCAGGGCAGCAAAAAGTCAGTGGAATGATGCGCAAGAGCAGAGCCACACAGCAACCGGCGGTGCTTGGCCGCTGCGCCGGGAGATCTCTCAGGATAGCCAGACAATGCCGCCGGGTGCCAGGCTCCTCTTGCCCGGACGAAGACCGAATCGAGATCGCTGGGACAAGCAGGGTGCCCGGCGGAATGCGCCCACAAAGGCGAGGAGCAGAGGGCAGGGACATGAGATGCTGGGGACAGAGCGGACAGAGCCTGAGACCTTGTTGATGCGCTTGAGGGCCATTTCGGATCGGAATGGATGGGTTGGGTGTGGAGGGGTGTCGAAGGTCGGATGCCTGGAGAGCAAAGAGCAAAACCAGCGAAGGCCGAGGCCAGAGCAGAGCAAAAGGCGGCCGAGCAGCGAGGACGGGCGAGGGCCGGCGAGAGCGCGCGAGAGCGCAGCGAGGCGCCGCCGAGAGCGCTGACTAAGCTGGCCTGGCGGAATGCTGCGGAAACAATGACCAAATCGGGCGCTCGGATGCCAGAACACGCGGCAGCCCTAACCCTGGCCAGTGGCGCTGCCGGACATGTGGGCAGGGGGTATCAGACAACCAGACGGACACATCGTGGGAAGGGGGTATCTGCGCCGACGGAGGAAGCTGGGAGCACTATTGAGAGCGGGCATCTGCATCGATGGGAGCATGCACCTGCACTATTGAATGCGTGCACCTGTGTCGATGCACCTCCATCAATGCAACGACGACGAACTCGGTGTCATTCTGACGCACAGTGAGGCAAGCCGCGTGATCTCATGCGACCAAGCACGGCCAGGCAGAGTACGCAAGACAACCACGGATGCGTCGAGCCGGTGCTCGAGTCATTACCGACAGAGCCGACTGGATATCCATGTTCGCACTGCATTTCGTCTCCTCGAACAGTCTGCGTCTCTCGACTTTGACCCGTCCCGCGCTGTCCGTTCAATAACATCAGGTCATGACACCCGCAGATTACATGTCGCTGTCAGCCACGGTCCAGAACGCCATCGCTCGAGGAATATCCTTGCGCTCGCGCGGGAATCGATCGTAGCTGTCACAGACCAATGTCGAATCCGAGCCCGCCGACCCTAGGCTGACGCTCGGCACTCGCAGCTGCGTCGAGGGAGCAATCACCCGTCGGGTCTCGGCAAGTGCATCAGGTCCCAGCGCTTGCCAGTGCCTCTTCTGCCTTGGCCCCGCCAGTCGAAACGACTGTGTGGGTGAACCCGGGCCCATGCCCGTAAACGAGACCTTGCTAGAGCCCAGGCGAACCAGCGGATTGAGGAGTGTGCGTCGGTCCTCCTCGGCTGCAGTTGCAGCAGTCGTCGCCCGGGTGGTTGGCGCAGTATCGTTGCTCTTTGAGGTTCCCGATCCAGCAAAGACCTCCGAAAATGAATCGAGGGATTTCCAGACCTGCTCGGACCCGGATCCGGACTGTGCCGCACGGGCCTCCTCTTCTCGGCTGTGTGTGATATTGGCCAGGGCGTGGGTGTCCCTGTGGCTTGCATTGGAGACATCGAACGGGCTCGCCACCGGTTCCAGAAGCGCCGACGTCGACAAAGCCTGGGGTTTTGAGGCTTCCAACAGCTCATCTCTGTTCTCGTCCACAACGGTAATCTCGGGCTGGGCATCCTTCTGGGTCGCCCCAAAGTCCTCGCCAAAGTGTGCCGAGGGGGCTTGACCACCGATTGGCTCATTTGCTTCAGTCTCCACAGTCTTGATGTACCCACGCCGAGTGGATGCCAGAGCCTCTTTAGCAAGTCTCAGCAGCTCGGGATCAGAGGAGCCTTGGCTTTGCCCTTGGTTGGTCAGTCCTGTCAGTGGCCGTGTTCCACTTGCCGATGCAACTTGAGTACCAGGGACATTCGGCGAAGGAGAGTTGCTCATAATTGGTGGCTGCGGGCCGGTCGTCGACAGCTGCGGTCCTGCTGCAGCGAATGCGGCCATGGGATCAAACACCCACTGCTTCTTTTGGGTAAATGTGGCAGCAAATGAGGGACGTGCCGTCGAGGTCTCCGTCATCAGCGAAGCGTTTGGCGGCTGGGACTCCCGGACAACAGCAAAACCTTCATCGGGATAGGCGCTGTCGTCGTTGTGTCCGTAACCGGGCTCGCACTCCGGCTCGCCATACCGGCTCGCATGTGCCAGATGCTGTCGGAACGGACTCATGCCCCGGTGCTCAGCGAATCCGCTGATGAGCGCCCGGTTTCTCTGGATGCGGGTGATCATGCCTTTGCGAACATCGATCTTTTTTTGAGCCTCCGAGCGGATCAAGTCCAGCGACTCCTGAAGGCGCCAAGTACGGGTCACGCATCGGACAAAGTGGTTAGTTTCCGCATCGCACAACGATCCCGAGCCGGGCCATCGGGCATTCCCTCGCCATTCCAACACAAGCGTATTCACTCACCAAGTGCTCCTCCCGGTGGTCCGAGAGGGGTCGTTGATATTTGGTCGTGAATGCCCTGAAGGCGGCCTCGGTATGGAACACTGCGAGGACTGCGGCGTTGGGCGGCTGCTGAGGCGTGCCGCGTCCCCTGTTCTTGGGTCCATGATGGTCCAGCTTGGTTCCAAGCGATGCTCGAGGGACAAACTCGGACTTGAACTTTGCCAGCGGAGACGGCGATATTGCCGTTATGCACCGAGGCTCGAGATCCAGAAGCTGTCCATGCGGCCCCTCCTTGTCGATAGTCAGTCGGCGCCGACGATGACACCGGGAGCTGAAGGTCGCTCTTGCTTGATCATGCATCCGAGTGGCCTCGCTCCGAACGGTCCTGAGATCGTGTGCCTGCTCGTGGTAATACTTGCTTCGAAAGAGCCGCGTTTTACGTTGACCGGAGCGGTCTTCGGTGATGGCGTTGAGTTGCTGCACACGCGAGGACCGCCTTTCTGCTGCACCGGCTCCTTGCTGCAGCGACAGCGTTGATCCGCCGTGGGAGCTGGGGCCCACGGTGCTGCTCGCCATCGTGAGCGAGCTGGCAAAGGTCTTCAGGTTGCTTCCGGCCTGGCTCTGCAACTCATCGCGATCCCCTGTGGCTTCGGGAGCCACCGAAGTCGTGACTCGCTGGGAATCGGTCCGTCTTTCGGACTGTTTCGGGGTGTCGCTGGCTTGGCGATGGTGCAGCGACGCTGTCTGAGCTTTGATGTTGCCATGGAGCAGATGGAGATTCTGCGGGTGCGTCGGCAGAACACGGTAGATACTATCGATCCGCAGGGCTTTCTTTGAAAGGAAGCGACATACAACCAGACAGCGTGGTGAGCATCGTGGCCAAAGTGTGGTCTGGCTGCAGAGGCAAGCGGGGATGGGCAGCCGTTGCAGTGACAGTCAGGAGTGGTGTGCTTGTCGCTCTGCCCGCCCGAGTTTCCCACGCGTTACCCAGGGTTTCATTGCAGACCGACCTTATCAAGCACGTCCCGCCGGGATCGCTCGGTATCCATCTCGCGCTGCTTGACGTTGGCCTCGAGTTCGGCAGCCTTGATCGCGATCAGCTCGTGCTGTCGCTTGACAATCTCAGCCAGAATGATGCGCTTGCTCTTGTCATTTTTGGCCTTTTCGCTCTCGATATAGTCAAAGAGCAGGTTGGCTTTGCGCTCGCGCTTTTCTTCCTCCTCAGAGAGCCGTTTGAGCCGCATGCGGTCGCTGTCCGCTGTCGAGATTGGCGTATCGTCCATGATTTCTGTCACTGCTGTTTGTGTGGATGAGGCGCTCGATAGCTGCGACGGAATCTGCCGGTGACGGCGATGTTGATGACAAATGAGTGTAGGAGACCAGAACGAGGTCTCTGGGGGTTGGATAGATTCGGCGGCCTATGATATCACTATGCTATGTAGGTGTAGAATACAGCTGCGGGCGAGAGTGTATCTACAGCAGAGCAGAGGCAGGGCGAATCGTGCACCGAAACCCGCAGAGCTAAGAGCTTGAACAGCAGGCAATCGATCCAAAGCTCGGCCCAGCGAAAGCGCCAGATATGCAAACGATCAAACAGGCTATGGGATTGACGTTTGTTATCGGGTTGAGAGGCTGCGTCAGCCTGCCGATGCTGTCCCAGCGGGCGTCCCTCCAATCACTGTGTTCTCGGAAGTCCGACGGGACATTCCTGTTTCGAGGCCGCAAGCGAAACGGGCTCGCCAAGCACATGAATGCCTTCGCATCAATCCATGATCACGAGTGGGGTCTGTAGTAGCTTCACTACATGCTCAAAGTAGTCACCGGAGAGGTGATGAAGACAACAGTCGGTTACGCTCACCGACGGAAGGGGCGGATCAAGTCGAAGCATTGCTGGGCCGGGACATGGGAAGCGAGAGTGCTGCAGAAGACCACTGTGCCCGACAGACATGTGCATTGTATTCAACAATCGGACAAGAGCGACGACTGGCTGCAATTCAGGTGTATCTGTTCATCGTGTGGGCACTGCAACTCTGGCTGAGATGCGATATTGAGCGAAGCCGGAGGCTGCCCACAAGCACTTTCATCCCCTGAAAGCAACCGGCCGCTGACCCCAAGCAGCCGTGACCAGTAACTCAATGCAAAGATACATGCGCAACACCATCGCTATTCCGTTCGCTTGATCACGATCTTGACGGGTGGTCTGGCACTGCCGGATCTGCTCCGGCTCTCCAGCTCGTTCTTTGGCAGCTTGAACGGGATCGGTGGGGCATCCACAACTTTCAGGGCCTCGTCCGAGGGCAGCAAGAACGATATCGAATTGAGACGCTTGTATTCGTCCTGGAGCTCCTCCGAAATATGGTTCAGGGTCCGGTCGCGCAGCTTCATGGCTCCGAGTCGCTCCAGGAACCGGTATGCTTCCTTGCGATCGAGCCGACCCCGCAGCCGCTCCAGTTCGATTCTCATCTTGTGCTCCGAGTTCAATGAGGCACGCATATCGTACAGACAGGTCTCGAGGTGTTCTTTGGTTGCCGTTTCCCGCTTGAGCTGCTCCTGCACCGTGGCAATGTCGTTTTCGAGATCGACAATGATTTGCTTGAGCTTCTTGGCCAGCCTGTCGTAGGCCGCACATTCGTCCCGCGATCGCGCGAGATCCTGCTGTAACCCTCGGATGGTGAAATTCTTGTTCACAAGCTCCTCTTCGTTATCTTGCCTCATTTGCTTCATCTCCTCCGTCAGCTGTTCGATCTTTGCCAAGGCTGCCGCCAGGTCGGTTTGCAGCGTCTCGCACTCGGCGCCCATGCGCTCTGTTTTGCTGGTGAGCAGCTCATTCTCCCTCCGTGCGTCCTCCAGTTCTTTCAGGGCTATGCGGTGGCTCTCTTCCAAGTGGTGGTGCTTCTTGGTCAAGGCCTCGAGACTCAACTTGAGCTTGACATTGTCGTCGATGAGGATGGTGTTACTCTCTTGCAATTGCTTGTAGTCCGTGTGAGATTATTGTGCTCGCCCATGAGCTTCTCGAGCTGGGCGCGCAAGACAGCCTCGGTTGCTGTAGCCTCAGCTGTGTATCTTTCAAACCGGGCCGTCAGGTCTGCATACTCGTCTTCCTTGGTCTTGAGATCGGCGCGCACCAGCTTGATCTTGTCGGTGAGGTTGCGCTTGTCGTTGGTGAGATTGACCTTGGCGGCATTGAGGGCGTTGACCTGGTCCTCGAGTGCAGCCAGCTTTTGCTCCGAGTGTTTCTTGAGCTGCTCGAGCTCAAAGGTCAGCTCGTTGACGTTGGTGGTCTCTGCGTCAAGACAGTTCTGCAAGTCCGTGACCTCAAACATGAGCTTCTCCTTCTGCTCCTGCAGATTCTTGATCATCTTCTGGTCGATTGTCCGTAGATCTTGTGCCTCGCGGATTCTCTTTTCAAGAGCGGCGATTTCCTTTTCAAACTTTTGCGTCGTCTGCTTGAGGTTGGTCTCGAGCTGATCCTTCTGCTTGGTAAGGTTCTTGAGGACATTCTGCAAACGCTCCACCTCAGCCTTGGTCTTGGTCAAGTTGGACTCGACTTCTTTCTTTTCGACTTTCAGATTGCTGTTGGCGGTCTCGAGGTTGGAGATGGCCTCCTCGGCTTGCAGCTTTGTCTCTTGCTGCAGAGCAGTCATGTCCTCGAGGTCGACCTCGAGCTGTCCCGAGACTTCCCGCAGCTTTTCATGCTCGTCCTTGAGACTGCGTAGGTCCTTGAGGGTCAGCGAGTACACGTCTGTGAGGCGGGTGTGTTCCTCCTGCAGCTGGCGCTTGGCCTCGCCGGTGGCATTGAACTGCAGCACGAGTTCCTCAAGCTCGAATTCCAGTTCGCGGATCTTGGTGTTTGCTTCGGCCAGCTCCTTGGCGGACTTTTCAAAGTCGCGCGAGATCTTCTCGAGGTTCTTTTGCAGGATCTCGTTGCGGTTGTGAACCATGTCGGAGCCCTGCTCGGCCTCCCTGCGGAGACGCACCATGGTGTCGTTCATGGATAGGAACTCCTTTAGATTGGCATGCAGCTTCTCCTTCATCTCTTGCGCCGCCGTTGTTGCCGCGGTAGCGGCCATCTCTTTGCTGCGGACCACCTCGCGCAGACCCTCCATCTCCACGAGCAGCTTGCGCTTCTCCTCCTCCGAGTTGATGAGGAAGGCCATCAGCGACGACATCTCGGCTTTGAGGTGCCGGATGTCTTGCTGCAGCCGAGTGCTCTCGAGCGACTGCCACTCCTCGGCGTAGCAGTAGTATTTGAGCGACTTGTTGAGGGCAATCCGGAGCCGCTCGACGTTCTCGCGCTCGAAACGCTCGTTGACAGCCTTTTCGTAGAGCTTCTCGCGCAGATTCTGAATCTCTCTGTTTTTGGCATTGATCGTGCGCTTGAAGATCTCTCCCGAGAAGGCCGTGCCTTTGGGTCCCCCGATGGCGTCGATGGTTGACTGCTTGACGCCGCCGGCATCGTCGCCGATGCGCGCCAGCTTCATCTCGTTGAAAACGTATCGGTCAA